>NC_140913.1:14234291-14272345 GCF_045865225.1 Trachurus japonicus | reverse complement strand
ATCAATCAATCAATCAATTTATTATTTAAAGTGCAAAATCACCATGGTACATGGTCTCAATACACTTCCCAGTAAAAACAAGTACAGTTAAAACATTCAGAAAACCACCAAAGGAAACAGTTAAAGTGCATTTACAACTGACAGTCAACAACAGTTAAAACACAGAGAAAAGAATAAAACAGTTAAAGCATTAAAAAAAATAAAAAATAAAAATATGTGCACAGTAATGACAGTTAAAACACAATAGTAAAACACACATACTAAAAGTTAATTTACTCAAAGTATTGGGTAAAAAGGTGTGTTTTAAGACGGGATTTAAAAATTGTGATAGATGAGGTACTTCTGATGTTTTGTAAATAAACAGAAACTAAAAGAAACTGAAGGTGTCACATCACTACAGAGAGAGTGAATGACAGGACCTTAATTTTACGGGCTGCTGAACACTGGACCCACGGTGCCACCAGAAAACACTGATGACCAAGATGCAAAATTAATAGCACACAGCCACACACACAGCAGGGGTCGCCGCAGCTGCACAGCCATCAGCTTTTTTGTGCATAAATAAAATATTTTCAAACAGCAAACCATCCTGCAGCATTATCATTTGTTGTGTAGTTTGGGAACGCTTGTGAGGCCGAGTGTGTGTCTGTTGAAGCAGAACAGCCACAGGCTGTATATGCAGAGGTGGAGCTTCTGTGGAGGATCACTTTACACTCAATATTTTATACTATGTACTATTTTCTACCTGGACATTTTAATGGAGGATTTAAACTTGAAAATCACAGGTATTCTACAGGTTTTTCACAGCAGGGGTTTTGAATCAGCACATGCAAAAACATCCAAATCCTGCTATAAGTAATTTCAAAAACTGTGTCTTTAAATTCATGTAACCATAATTACCAACTTTTTATAGAGACCAGAGGAAAAAGATGTATGGGTCAAATAAACACATGTCTTTTTCTTCTTTATATTGTTACAGATATTTGGGAAAGGACCTGCTTTATCCAAACCCCCAGTACACACACACACACACACACACACACACACACACACACACACACAAAAATCTTACTATAATAGAACATTATACTGGATTTCGATTGTTTAGGGGAAATTCACTTTAAAGGCACACACTGTATACTGTATTTTGTAAATCCCCATAGTCCAGTAAATCACAACGACAGTCATGTCGTACTTCGGTGTGTGAGAAGCTCGGCTGTTTGTGCCTTGCATAACAAACAGGGCATTTTCATCTGCAGTAACAGAAACTTGTCAAACTGTGCTTGTAAACCTGAGTTGTGCAATATCTGTTCTGGTCGAATAAGGACGCGCGCTTGGGAAGAAAAACGGGAAAGGAGCACAATGTAAACCAGATCCATCATGTTCTGACCTTAGTTTACTCGCTTCTGTCAAACCTCTCCAGCGACACTAAAGAGTTATTACAGCGCAACAACTGCCTGGTTATGACTTCACTCAACGACACGAACTACCGGTAAACTAAAGCAAAACAAAGTTCAGCTCTTCAGAATTCTTCATTCTACAACTTGCTTTTAGAAAAGTAAACCAAGTCGTTTTCCAAAAGGCTTCCGCCTTTACGCATCTTAAAGCGATGTATCTAAATAAGGTCATACTTACATTGCGATCAGAGCCATGATAGTTGCTACTAAGACCCATGTCTCTATGGAAAACTCGGGAAAGAAGCTCATCTTTGCTCCCGTGTGGACTGTAGGCGATCTTCCCCCACTGAATGACCTTTACCCCCACCCACCCCCTCCTCTCCTCTCCTCTCCTCCTGTAGCTCCAGGTCCTCCCATCTCCAGAGCTGCAGTCTGGGTCTTCAACCACCTTTTGCTGCCAGATCCTGTTTGATGCCTGCTGCAAAGGTATGCAGTGTTTTTTGTTTGTTTGTTGTTGTTGTTGTTGTTGTTGTTGCTGTTCTTACATTTTGTCTGCATTTGCTGTATCTCTCTCTTTATCTCTAAATCTCACTGTTTCTAACTCTTCCCCACCAACCCAAAAGGTTGAGGTAGATGACCATCTCAAGGCCTAAAGTGCCTTGAGATAACTTATGTTGTGAACTGGCAGCATGAATGAAATTGAATTGACTTGACTATGAATTGTTAGTTCTGTACCAAGCAATATACAGAGGCAGTCCAACAGCTTAAAGGACAATTCCGGGCAAATTCAACCTGGGGCTATAGTTTCCCAACATTTTAGGTCTAAAAGAATGAATCTTAAGATTTTCTTTTTAATTGCTCCTGTTCTGAAGTAGTTCTGTCTGTCCTCGCATCACCACAGCAGTGTATAATGGGAGCAGACCGATATTACGCTCTTTAGGATGTTTACATCCCACAAAACAGCATTTTTTGCATCTGCTATGTCAGATGGCTATTCGAACATACACCGAGGGGTTCGTTATAGCCCCAGGTTGAATTTGCCCGGAATTGTCCTTTAAGCAACAGCAACATATCTCCACCATCATAATCCAGATCATTTGTATTCTACTATAATACAAATTTGTCTAATGCTCTTTCCAAACGTGCTCTTTGTCATTTTTATCAGTGTGTTGAGTCTATAGTCAGCTGGTTTCGGTCTGTCGTCAGCTGGTTTCGGTCTGTCGTCAGCTGGTTTCTGTCTGTTGTCAGCTGATTTCGGTCTATAGTCAGCTGGTTTCGGTCTGTTGTCAGCTGGTTTCTGTCTGTTGTCAGCTGGTTTCGGTCTATAGTCAGCTGGTTTTGGTCTGTTGTCAGCTGGTTTCGGTCTATAGTCAGCTGGTTTGGGTCTGTTGTCAGCTGGTTTCGGTCTGTCGTCAGCTGGTTTCGGTCTATAGTCAGCTGGTTTCGGTCTGTTGTCAGCTGGTTTCGGTCTGTCGTCAGCTGGTTTCGGTCTGTTGTCAGCTGGTTTCGGTCTATAGTCAGCTGGTTTCGGTCTTTTGTCAGCTGGTTTCGGTCTATAGTCAGCTGGTTTCGGTCTGTTGTCAGCTGGTTTCGGTCTGTTGTCAGCTGGTTTCGGTCTGTTGTCAGCTGCTTTGGGTCTATAGTCAGCTGGTTTCGGTCTATAGTTATCTGGTTTCGGCTGTTGTCAGCTGGTTTCGGTCTATAGTCAGCTGGTTTCTGACTGTTGTCAGCTGGTTTCTTTCTGTTGTCAGCTGGTTTCGGTCTATAGTCAGCTGGTTTCGGTCTGTTGTCAGCTGGTTTTGGTCTATTGTCAGCTGGTTTCTGACTGTTGTCAGCTGGTTTCTTTCTGTTGTCAGCTGGTTTCGGTCTATAGTCAGCTGGTTTCGGTCTGTTGTCAGCTGGTTTCGGTCTGTTGTCAGCTGGTTTCGGTCTGTTGTCAGCTGGTTTCGGTCTGCTGTCAGCTGGTTTCTGACTGTTGTCAGCTGGTTTCTTTCTGTTGTCAGCTGGTTTCGGTCTATAGTCAGCTGGTTTCGGTCTGTTGTCAGCTGGTTTCGGTCTAGAGTCAGCTGATTTCGGTCTGTTGTCTGTTGGTTTCTGTCTGTTGTCTGTTGGTTTCTGTCTGTTGTCTGTTGGTTTCTGTCCGTTGTCTGTTGGTTTCTGTCCGTTGTCAGCTGGTTTCGGTCTATAGTCAGCTGGTTTCAGTCTGTTGTCAGCTGGTTTCGGTCTTTTGTCAGCTGGTTTCGGTCTATAGTCAGCTGGTTTCGGTCTGTTGTCAGCTGGTTTCGGTCTGTTGTCAGCTGGTTTCGGTCTGTTGTCAGCTGGTTTCGGTCTATAGTCAGCTGGTTTCGGTCTGTTGTCAGCTGGTTTCGGTCTGTTGTCAGCTGGTTTCGGTCTGTTGTCAGCTGGTTTCTGTCCGTTGTCTGTTGGTTTCTGTCCGTTGTCTGTTGGTTTCTGTTTGTTGTCAGCTGGTTTCGGTCTATAGTCAGCTGGTTTCAGTCTGTTGTCAGCTGGTTTCGGTCTTTTGTCAGCTGGTTTCGGTCTATAGTCAGCTGGTTTCGGTCTGTTGTCAGCTGGTTTCGGTCTGTTGTCAGCTGGTTTCGGTCTGTTGTCAGCTGGTTTCGGTCTATAGTCAGCTGGTTTCGGTCTGTTGTCAGCTGGTTTCGGTCTATAGTCAGCTGGTTTCGGTCTGTTGTCAGCTGGTTTCGGTCTGTTGTCAGCTGGTTTCGGTCTATAGTCAGCTGGTTTCGGTCTGTTGTCAGCTGGTTGTCAGCCCAAGCTTTTCTTCATCCAGGCCTGTGGAGGAGGTAGAGAACATCTTGTGCACAGTCTTAACTCAACATTTAATGGTTAATCATGCATTACAAGTCATCTTGTGTTGTTGTCATCTAGGTGAAAGAGACACTGGCTTTGAGGTGTCACCTGATGATGAGGTGGAACCATCCATCGGTGGAGCAGACGACCAGACAGATGCCATCCCCATGTCGTCCAGCAGTGACTCTCTGAGCATGTCAGATGAACCGGACGCCAGAGCCACTCTGCCCATGCCTACTGACATCCTGGTGTCCTACTCAACCTCTCCTGGTGTGTTTGTGTCTCAGTGTTGTGTGTGTGTGTGTGCTGTGCTCACAACTCTGTGTTTATACAGAGTATGATTTGTAGTTTTCTTGATCTAATAGCAACAATGCAATTTAGCACAGTTCAAACTAAATATGAGTCTGATTTTATAGCTTTTGCTAATTTGACATGTAAAGGTCAGTGTATTACTGCCATCTAGTGGTCAGTTTTCTTGTCAAGGGAGCGGGGTATAAAAGGGAGGAGGCCACTGTCATCTGTAAGCTCTTCCTGTGGGTGTGTGCGCTCACCTGTGCGCATCTCCACCATCCTCCCTTTGTTCTCCCCTGGCTGGTGCAGCGTTTGTGCTGCTGGCTTTGTTTGGACCATGTTCGTGGCTCTTTGAGTGAGTTTTCTTTGTAGAATTATTTGTAATCTTTGTGTTGGTGCAGTTTCCCTTATAGTTTGGTCTTGTTTTGTTATTATTAGGAGACAGACGTTAGAGTCGGCACCTTCCATTCTGTATTAGCTCCCTTGGTTTGTGGAACAAGGTATGTGTATCTGAATTTTGGGCTATTACTTTATTTTTGATGTCTTGTTTTATTTTTTGTTTTGGGGTGATGCCGTCACAGTATATTTTAATTATTTAAATAAGGTTTTAGTAATATTGTAATGGGTTAATAAAATGTAGTTTTGTTTTTTTAGTTATAAGTTGGGTGCTTTTTGAATCTGTGTTGGAGAAATTCTATGTGAAGTGTAATGTGTTTAACTTTTTCTTCTTGTGTTTTTTTTGTATATTCCCACATAGTTTTCACGGTGCTACACCAAGGCAATAAACTTATGCACCCATATGGAACTCTCCACCTCCTTTCTTGGGGAACCAAGGGCCGCTACATGACATGTTTTACATTTACACATCACCATAGTATTGAACAGAGGACAGATAGATAGATGTCTTCATTGTCATTCAGACATTACATCAAGATGTATTGTAGAACAAAATAATATTTGCATTAGGCCACAATAAAACAAATAGATAAAAATACTGTAATAAAAATAACCAGGTTAGAAAAAACATTTGAATAATACAGTAGGCTATATAATATATAAATAATGGCATAAATACAAGTACACATGCAGATGTGTGTAAATGATATAACAAATAAGATTTTAAAACATAAGAAAAAAAAAAATTGCATATATCAGTGCATTGTGTGACACAATATTGCACAGAATAAAAGCAGATTTGATAACAACACAACTGATAATTTACAATTTGCGGAGCCTGAAAAGCAACAGCAACACAAGCTATTGATAGTCAAACAAAAACAATTAGCAATAGTTATGATTAGCAAGAAGCTCTGATTTGATTTTAGCAGCACTATACGCACTGGTTGTTGATGCCACTCCAATCATGTGACATGTGCAGGTTATGTCTCCTGGAGAGACACTCAGTCTGGATCCTGGTACGTTGAGACGATGGACCGTGTCCTCGAGGAGAATACTGCCACCTATGACCTGGTGACCATGTTGATGATGGTGAGCTTCTCTTACACCATAAACATAGACCACCACAAAACATGACAAATAAAAAACACAATCAACACATTTTAGCCACAAATTGGGCAATACATCAGGACATTTTTAAACCCCCGGGGTGTTTTCTGATTTGTCATACTGTTTTTCAAGTGTTTTAAAGTAATAGACACATCTAATTATTAACTGTCCTTGTTTACAGGTGAACAATGAGGTCTCCCAAAACTCTGCAAAGGGTCTCTACAAACAAATGCCTGGTTCCTTTAACTTCCTCCGCAAACCTCTCTACTTCCAAACCCAAGCATGACAAAATTCTCAGTTTCAGGTTCAGGTTCAATGTTTAAATGTTTTTGACCTGTGATGTCTTTGGATTGTGTCTCAGAATGATTGTGAGATGTATGGATTTTCCTTACTGCACATTGATATTGTCCATAGAGTCTGTGTTTTTGCAATATCTGATAACTTTTCTATATGAATTTATTAGGCTCAGGTGAAAGAAAATATGTACCATGTACTGTTTTTTTTATATACTGTATATTGGTGTCTCATCGACACAGCAGCTCTCAGTTTTTGGGAGCAGATAATCAACACAACGTTAAGATGATTTGTCTGATTTGTGTTATCTGTCTCTTTAATACACTGAACAAAGTGGGATTTTGTTGTCATGATGTAAAAATTGAGGCTGGAAATGCAGCCAACTCTAAGGTGTCAACTCTTGCAGTGAGTGGGAGCATTTCGGATTCTTTATCTGACCTGTTGCTCCGTTATACAACACTTTTCTCCAGCTGCAGCTGCGTATGGATAATCATCTTGATAATCCGTTGTTGTGATAGACACATGTGTTTTCATAATGTAGCCTATCTTAAAGTGGATACAATCACTGCAACTCTGTCCGGAGTGCTCTGTACTTTTATTTCCGTCTCCTTGGTAACAGTAACCCCCGGTACAAGGATTTCAAAATAAGGGCACACTGAATATCATAAGACATTACAGCCATAACGCTCTTCTAAAAATAATTCAGACTAGTTGGAAATCAGTGTGAATAACATAGCTGCCAGATCCAATTTACGCACGCTTTGAATTGTGCTCCATGTAAATTAGAGTTGAATCTGTGGAGGCAGACCATTAATTTGCCGAAATAAAATGCAAAAAAAATCGCCCAGACAATCGCCAAAAATTAAATTATTCCTATCGCCCAAACCTATCTCACTTTACTATAAGGTACACAAAAAGGGTAACTAATGATTAAGTAATGATTCAGTACTCATTACCTACTCATTTTGATGTCTCACTTTACCTTAAGGTACACAAAAAGGGTAACTAATGATTAAGTAATAGTTAGTTCCTCAGTAATTTGATTAGGAGTTACTGAAGAACTCGCCATTAACTAATAGTGAGTTCCTCATTCATTCCAAATGTGTTTCATAGTAAATAACTAGGCTACTCTAAATTTTGTGCACCTCAAACAACTTTACTGTGAACCACGGTGTGATCAGTATACAGTAGTTTACACACAGCCCCATGATACATTCATTTAGCCTACCAAACATGTGACAAATTATCATATTTATTTCGAAGGCAACATGGATGGTCATATTGATGTGTATGTGGTCTGAAATTAATGAATAAAATCTTCTCAAGAATCCTGCTGTCTGTGATTTTTTTTAAGGAACTCCTACTAATGTAAAGATGAAGATGAAGAAATGAAAAACCACTCATTATATGTCACTTTAGGTCATAAAGGTTAACTACTGGACATGATATTGAGTATTGATTCTGTACTGATGAAGTAACTAGTTCACTAATCATCAAGTTGTGATTAACTTTCTATGAAATTTGATAATGAGTTAATGAAGAACTGATCATTAATAGTTCATCATTAGTTCCTCAGTATCTACTCGTCTGAACTTTGATCAGGGGTTCCTGAAGAACTAACCATTAACTAATAGTTAGTTAATCATTAGCCTAGTTCCTCAGTTACTACTCTAATTTTGTGTACCTCAGTTCCCTAACTAACTACTCATTAGTTCCTCAGTAACTACTCCTCTGAACTTTGATCAGGGGTTCCTGAAGAACTGACCATTAACTAATAGTTAATTAATCAGTAGTTCCTCAGTAACTGCTGTAATTTTGTGTCCCCAATTCCTCACTAACTACTCATTAGTTCCGCATTAGTTCTTCATTAGTTCCTCATTAACTATTCTAATTTTGTGTAGCTACCTTTGAGTCTCTTGTTTGCAAAACATAAACTCAAATAGTTTCCCATTTTCCAACTAGTTTTTGCAAAAACTTTCCCAAAGTTAAGGTATGTAGGTCAGATATGGAAAACAAACAAAACAAACAAACATTTATTTATATAAAATGTAAAATTCTTTATTATCTAATGAATCCTTTAATTTATGTAACAGTTATTGTTTTAGATTTTTTTCAAGCCTGATGAAGCCCACAGGGCGAAACGCGTTGCTGCTGTTTTTAACAATAAATTAATTGAATGTACCCCATTGTGTGCGGTGGAACCTTCTTTTCTTTTTCCATGGTTTTTGTTCCTGATACCACCTGCACCAATGTGGAGTTTTATCTGAGCTGTGCAGGGGCAATCTCTTCTCTTATTGTTTTAGATATTTTAACTTAGAATCCCTTACTCTATGAATTTCAATACCTTTTGATGCATCTTTGCCAATAGACATAGATATAGTATCAATCATCCACATGCTGACTTAGACTTTTTTATTGTCATCAGAATATAAGTGTAACTGAATGAAATTTTCATTTCAATTACGGTAGCTAAGACAGATAAAAAATTTTTTTTTTAAAAAGAATATAACACTGCCATTGTGAAGGTTTTTGAATGCTGATGTTAGCATTAAGCTCAAAGCACCACTGTGTGTGTGCACAGAGCTGATACCACAGCTGTAGATCTCATCAGAAAACCTTAAAAGATTCCTTAGCCTGAATTAGTGTACGAAATGCTTTGTGACTACGACTGTATATCATCTTCTTTAATTGTTTAAGTTTAAGTCACATTAGCAAGAAGTGTACAAAGTACATTAAGTCTGTGTCAACATTACAACAGAAATATACTAGGTAAATCTGTTGGTGCAGTCTTGAAAACACAGGATGACAAGACTGCAGTTTCGCAAATGATAGATTGAACATTTAAAAAGAAAATTCATGTATTCATATACTGTATTATTCTTCCCTGTTTGTCTCCTTCTTGTGATTTCTGTTGTTTGGAACCCCATTTTTTAATCATTTGTTACCCCAATTGTAAATAATGATCATCATTTAATGTTATATTAATTTTCCCTCTCTGTATGAGGTGCTCTGGTTCAGAGCAGCTGAATTTTGTTTATTTTACTAACTTGTTATTGTTTTTTCTATTTTTGTCCAAAGATGGAGCCAAACAGTGTTTTGCTCTTGTGTCTGGTCCAGTCTGGTTCTAAATGGTTTCAACATCCTCAGGCCACTGATTTGGCAAAGTCCTGGACTGCCCCAGACATGCGGGCACCAACAGAACATTTCTGTCGGCTGAGATGTGACATTTGCCAGTATCCTCAAGTCATCATGATGACAGAAACATTGTGACTATTGTTCTCCTTAAGTTGTTATTCCTACGACCATGTGTACTACGTGGGAAAACACCCGTCACAAAAACCTTCTTCTTAGTAATAAATTTGGCTATTTTGCAATATGTATGCCATATCAATGCACATAATAATTTTTAAAAAATGCTCAGGCTAATGTCCAGCACTGATGCCCTTAGCTTTCAGGAAATGAGGCTTGTGTGTGTCTACAGTATATTTAGCCAAAATTTTTTATCATTTTATCCTCAGTGCACCCTCCTCACTTTCCCTATTTGTGTTTGCTTTGGCTTGTTCTCTGAAGACTTTGACCTGCTCTTTGAACGTGGACTTTCTGGAATTTCTGTAGTTTTAGAAATTCTGGCCTGTGTTGTTGTTTGTTTTATGAAGACAGACTCTGCAGCAGCAGACTGCTCGAGATCGAGGTGAATAAAAAACAAGCAGTCCATTCCTACCCTCAGTCTCAAGGCTCTCCTACCACTGGGTCCTGTAAAGCCATGCTTGGCCTCGGCATCACACTCTGTGAGTAAAACTGTCTAGAAAAATAAAAGACAATATAATATAATATAATATAATATAATATAATGTAATATAATATAGCCTAATATAAATTCAAGTAGTTTTATATTGTGATTTTTTTTAAGTTTCTGTATTCTGGGTTCTGTCTATAACATATGATAATTTGTCCTTTAAAAAAAATCTGTTTCTCTCTCAGTTCTGGCAGCAACCTGTCGACTTGTAAGTTCAGGTAATCATTTATTATGTGCTGGAAAGTAGGTATGAGGATGTTTAATACATTTAGCTTCCATAACTTTATCTTATTTTTCTCTGTCTTCTTCAGGTTATTCTGCATCAACAGTTACCAGCTGTGATGACGTCCATCGACTGAGCTGTGGTAAGTCTCTATCGTCTGTCAAATGTTTACATTTATTTTGGCAGCATGGAGTCACTTTTTTGAAAGACTTAAATAAAAGGGAGAAGTGAAACTGAATCACTGAATATAGTTTGACAAACCTTACTAATAGCAAGCAATTCAATCACATTTTTCTCTCTCTGAATAACCTGTATTAGGTGGCCCTGAGGGCTCAACACAATAGGCCTATTCATCAGTTTGACAACACATTATAGGCTACAAATGTGTGACACAACAGAAATGTTTCCAGGGACACTAAAAATGTTACAGGCCTGGTTAAAGACTAATGCTAAACTGACAACACATATTAACAATAATATGTGAGTCATGTGACGTTGATGTTTTAATAAACCAATCAAAATCATGCTTCTTGGAAAAACCAGCTAGCTGTCTTCAAAACTGCTAAAATCAAGGACCAGTGAACTAAAGGGTCCCACTGAAGTTTTATCAATCTCTTTGCTGTGTAGCAGATTATGGCGTGATCAGTGTCGAGTCAGCACTGTATGGACGCAAAGACACGGAGACGTGCAGTGAGGGGAGATCTCCGCAGGAGACTCAGAACACAGACTGCTCTCTGGACAACGCTGTGGATCACCTCAAGAGAAAGTATGCACTCCAGTTTAACACATATCACTACACTAAAACACATAATTCAGTGGTTTTGTGATACTGCTTGTCGTTGAAAAGCTTTTCTTTGCATTTGAAACAGAGTCATTTTTCAGTCCAAACTATTTGCAAAAAGGGGCTGCCGCTTCACCCGGCTGGTTCTTTGCTAAGGTGCTGGGGACATCAAAAGTGTCCAAACTGAAGAAAAAGATCTCTGCACACTTAGATCTATGCAATCTCACTTTATTCAGGGCTAAGCTTTCGGTCTCAGACGACCTTCATCAGAGCATACTATATGCTCTGATGAAGGTTTAACACGCTTAACACGTTTAACACTAGATTGCATAGATCTAAGTGTGCTGAGATCTTTTTCTTCAGTCAGTCCAAACTATTAAAATTATATAATTATAACCCTACAGTCCATAAAACCTTTTCAGCTTCACCACCTCCCATCAACACTGGACCTTCCCTAATGAAAGAAGAAGAAAAAAGGTGTCCCAGTCCCACAATTCACCCACATTCAAAAAATGAACAGTACAACATTGCTGTTGTTTGACGTGAGCTGAGCCCAGTAGAGAGACAACAGAGCAGCTATTTGATGTTTGTGAGCTGATCCAGAACTGATGGAAATGCTTGTCTGATCAACTGGAGCCCAAATCAGTAAATACAGATTTATTCTTTGTCCAGTTAGGTGTTGTAGTGGAGAATTGGAAATTTAAACTTAACAACATCATCATTATCACTAATTACCAAATCCCTTTTCTACCATGGAAGAATGAACATTAATTTTCTTTTACCCAACAGCTGTATCGAAATGTCAGAAAACTATACTATCATATTGTCATTGATATTTATATTGTATTGTCATTTTAATGGCTCCACATGCTCTTTTTGTAATGTTTTGTCTTATTTCAACATTTCAATCCCCTTTGCTTTACTTCTATGGTCAGGAAAAAAATAGTATCATCTCAGTGTTATCAATAAAATTAGCTTTAAATAATAGGTAAGTGTATAGGTGCAGTCAGATTCTCACTGTCTTATCTTTTTTTATGAACTCTCCTTCACATCTGTTCTCGACCTTGTGACGTTTTTCATCGAAGTCTGTCATGACCTTTGTTTTCCTTCTTGCAGTTGTAATGGAAAAGTGTCGTGTGAAATGTTCTCAAAACCCTTCACTGATCCCTGCCCCGGCACCTACAAATACCTGCAGACCAAGTACACCTGCCTCCCAGCAAGTCAGTCCTGTCTCCCCCTCACTTTATTTATAGACATTAATATAAGCAGACATTCTAGAGGTCCAGTGTTGCCATGTAATTTGTTAGTCAACAGTAGTAGACTGTTTGTGTTTTCATCAGTATGATCTGATCTGAAGCTCATGAATAGAAGAAAGATCCACCACCTGATTGTCCAAGGTTATAATGCATAATGATCCATCTCATTCTGACAGATCAGCAAGTGGTATGTGAGCACTCGTACGCACACCTGCAGTGCGGTAAGATTACATTTTACTTTTATTTTCATAGCACTTTGACCCTCACTACAGTACATCGCTCCTTTGGCCACTGACCTCCAAATGTTGTTTTTATCTATTCTTCTTCCTCTTCTTTCTGCCAGATGAAGGGCTGATTATAAGAGTCTATGGTGCTGATTATGGACGCCGTGATCGGACCACATGCATTTACCAGCGGCCTACCCAACAGGTCCAAAATATATACTGCATGAACCCCACCAGCAAAGTCGCTGAAAGGTACAGACTCTTCACCACCCTGTAGCTCAGGTTAAGGTCAAAATCAGCAAATAATTTTTAAAAAATGTATAAACAACCAAAAAGCAGCAGAGTGAAATCAGAACTGTAAGAAATGATCCAGTAAAACACGAGTAAAAGAATCTCATGTAAGTTTTGTGGTTTGGTGTGGGGGAGAAAAAATCATTTAGACCATGACGTATTTAAAACTGCAGTGATGGCATCCATTTAAAGCCTGTACTCACTCATGTGACATACATGCATAATATTACATGTACATGTGTGTGTGTGAAGCCTGCTCTTACTCGTGTCACCCTACATCCACAGATGCAATGGGAAAAACAGCTGCACTATAAAAGCGAGCAATGCAGTGTTTGGAGACCCCTGCGTGGGGATTTACAAGTACCTGGAAGTGTCGTACAGTTGTGAATGTAAGTCATTACATGTAGACTCTATAATCTTCAGTCAGTCATTAAAGGGATAGTAGCATTTTTTTAAAAAGTGGGGTTGTATGATCTACAAATAGCCCCTAAGTACTTTAATTGCAGTTGAAGACTCTCTGCACTCCTCCCGTTAGCAACGCCAGCCCAAAGCCCTGCCCAGAGATTTACACTTTCATTTCTTTTTATTAAGGAATTCATCATACCACACAGACAACAAGACAAACACAAGTAAAAAAAATAAAAAATAAAAAATAGAAAATAAACATTTTGCGCCTTATATACAATTTGGGATCACAAGCCCCCAGCTAACCACGCACACTAACTACCTAACTTCACCTACCTACCCTAACCAACTATACCTTTCCTAGCAGTGACGGGCCCGGGCCGCTGCGTGTTCAGCTCCCATACCCGGACCCGCCCAGAGATTTACAACATACAGTGTTGTGAACAAACCCAAAGAAACGGCCTATTTTCGCGGCCTAAAAGAGGTTTTACCTGAAAAAAAATACACAGTTCCATTGTTTGCTATAATAATGAAAAACACAGTTTTTATTTGGACCTAACCAACTGCTGATCGGCGGGCGCTAACCCTGGGCGGAGGGATACAGTGAGTTGGTTAGGTCCAAATAAAAACTGTGTTTTTCCTGCACTTTGAAGGGCTGGAAAAAATTATATTATCGCGAACAATGGAACTGTGTATTTTTTTTTCAGGTAAAACCTCTTTTAGGCCGTGAAAATAGGCCCTTTCTTTAGGTATGTTGCAAATCTCTGGGCAGGGCTATGGGCTGGCGTTGCTAACGGGAGGAGTGCAGAGAGTCTTCTACTGCAATTAAAGTACTTAGGCGCTATTTGTAGATCATACAACCCCACTTTTAAAAAGATGCTACTATCCCTTTAAGTGTCAACAGTAAAACATGCATTTTTCGACACAACAGTTTCTGCTATGAGTCACTGTCCATCGGAAGAGACACTGATCTGATTTGTGTTTTGCAGATCCAGACACTCTTGAGTCAAAACTGTGAAATCACAATGGGACCACCCAGTCTACAAATAAAATACTTTGAATCAGCAACATGTGTCTTGCTTGTCTTTACTGTCACTTTAAGTGAGGTGTGCACAAAAGTAGCTTCCTGAATCAGATGAAGGATCAGCAGTGAGTGGCAGTGTTGACAGATCTTAGAGGAAGTCCAGAGACAAAAAAAGGTAACACATGGCTCTGTGGGTTGAGCAGGCGCCCCATATGCAGAGGCTACAGTCCTCGCTGCAGCCGACCCCGCTTCAAATCTCACGTCTGGTGGTCCTTTGCTGCATGTCATTCCCCCTCTCTCTGCCTCCCCATTTCTTGTCTTATCCTGTCAATTAAAGGTGAAAAGCCCCCAAATATATATTATATAAAATATATAATATACTTAAAAAAAAAAAAAAAGTAACACATGACATAATTTTTTACAATTTCCTAAGAACAGCTACCCCGATCAGGCATAACATTATGACCACCTGCCTAATATTATTTTGGTTCCCTTTTTTTCTGCCAAATACGCAACAAACTGTGATGCATGTGTGTTATCTGACACCTTTCTGTCAGAAACAACATTAACCTCTTCAGCTATTTGAGCAACAGTAGTGTTGGATCAGACCTCTAAGCCTTGGCCATAACCCTGTCGCTGGTTGATAGATACTGACCTGCAGACTGGGAACACCCCACAAGAGCTGCAGTTTTTGAGATGCTCTGACCCCGTCGTCTAGCCATCACAATTTGGCCCTTGTCAAACTCACTCAAATCCTTACACTTGTCCATTTTTCCTGCTTCGACTCATCAACTTTGAGGATAAAAACTTCACTTGCTGCCTGATACATCCCTTCCACTAACAGGTGCCAAGATGAAGTGTTATTCAGTGCTATTCACTTCACCTTTCAGTGGTTGCAATGTACGCCTATAGGTAGTGTATGTGCTCAGCTAATTAGAGCACATAGTTGTAAATCTAGATCAACAGGAGCAGCAGTTGGAGGAGGAACCTAGTGTGGCCCTGAGGGCTCAGGACATTATTACAGGATATCAGCAGATACAAGTGGCATTAAAAAGGAACTTCCTGAATTGGCTAAAGGATCGGCAGTGACTGGCAATGTTGACAGATCAAAGAGGTGCCATTGTTGACAATACTGTGCACATACCTCAAAAATCAACAGGAGCAACCATGGGTGGACTGGCACCAAAAAGAGGCCCTGGCATTTAGGACAGAGGCCAGACCTTGGCTTACACAAACATATATATCAGTGATCATAATGATAATGAGAAAAGAAAATGCATTGTTCACCAAAAGTGCACACTGATAGAAGGATTCGATCCCAGACTGGAACAAAATTCTTGTTTATAGAAAGAGCTGCTGAACCAGGTAGGCTACACTTTACCCATGCTGTCAATGTTATTGTGTCTTCAGTGTTTCAGAGTTGGCCGGCTGTAAACCAGCTGACCCCGACCAACTTTTTTTTGTTTTTTTGTGGTCATATCAGCAGCCTGCATGCATCTTCACGCGGCTGCCCCGGTCGCTCGGTGCATTTGCCCACATTGCCCTATGGCCAGTCCGTCCCTGGGAGCAACAGTGATGTCAAATGCTAAATATTATATCTGCTCCTCTTGAAAAGTGAAACTGAGAATCAGAATCATAAACTTTATTGATCCCCAGGTTGAGTCACAGCTGCATTAGTGGGTTAAAACAGATACAGATAAAGAAGAAGATAATACATGATTAAATTTACAAGACAAATAGAACATAAGAATATCCTGATACAAAAGGAAAAGTAGAATATCTAAAGAATGAATATTTTTTATTTCTTCAACTATTCATGTTCAGTGTTAGTAGGTCCTTTTCTTTCTATGTTGTGTTTTGTTACTGTTTGGATATATCGTCTTTTTCCTTTTCTATAAATGCAGATGTTTATTTTATTCATTGCATTATAAGTTGTAGTGTGCTTTTTTCTTTGCCTTTATTTGATAGTATACTTGAGAGAGACATGAGGCCTCCCAATGGATGATTCAAACCAGGGCCAACTGCAGCGTCTGCACATGGGGTCCCTGCTCTACCCACTCCGCCACACAACGCCTCGAGTTGCAGTGTAGAGGGAAGGGGTGGGACTCGATAATTCTTAACTTCTTCCCACTCCTTTTTGAACATGTATTGTGTTGAGCTTTCTTTCTGTGTTGTTGTTGCTTATCTGTTGTGTTGTTTTATTTATCTTTTCCTGTTTAAAATACATTTTCCAATCAATCAAAGAACTGTCACTGATCAGTGTCCCCCTGGAAACATGACTGCTGTGTGTGTGTGTGTGTTGAGTGTTTGCTTTAGATGTTAAAGGTGTTTCTTTGTGTTTTGTCTCTTTGGCTTATTGAGACACAATACATTGAGCTCTTAGGGACAAGTCGTTGGTCACTCATGCACATGAACTACAAACAATGAGGCTACATACATGATAAGGATAAGCTCCCTCAAGGAAGTAGCCTAATTACCGTAAATGTGGGTTAGTAAGTAACAGGATTGAAGACAGTTCCTGGTCCAGCAGAATAAATACAGGTGTGACTGACCAAGGATCAATCAGTCCTCCTGCTCACCTGAGACGAGATCTTCCATGATGCTTCGCTTCCACAGCAGCGCACTTTGTGAGTACATGACAATTACCACAAGGGTTTGATTAAGAGACAGAGACTGTTATTATATTTAGCAGTTGATTTAAGTTGCCACAACTTCCAAGAGGAATGGGCAATCATCATATATGCAGATACAGTAACATGCAGATTTAATTTGCTGTTTCATGTTAAGATTTAATTCCCATTTACAGTACTCTGTGGGGTGGCATGGTGGATGAGTGGGTGCTGGGTTTGATTTCCTAGTCTGTTGTTTTCTAATATCTGGGTAAATAAATCCTCTGTTTTCAAATAACAGTTCCTGTGTTTTAGTTGTCTCAGTGATGCAAAGTCTGTGCTGTACAAGTCATGTTTGACAGTTTTGACAAGTTTGACTGTGATGTTTGTTTGTTTTTTCCAGTGCTGGCAGCAACATGTATGCTTTTGACCAAAGGTAAATATCGGATCTATGTACATACAGTATATACTATATATCTGTATATACTGTATATATGTGTGTGTGTGTGTGTGTGTGTGTGTGTGTGTGTGTGTGTGTGTGTGTGTGTGTGTGTGTGTATATATATATATATATATATGTCTGCCATACCTTGCCATACCCAATTGACGCCCCTGCATGGAGTCTATAATTTGTACTTTTCCTTTTATATCTCTTTATTTTTGTAGTTTCCACAGAGACGGTCATCACCTGTGACAATGGCAGCAATGTCCAGCGCCTGAGCTGTGGTATGAACTTTATAAATGTTTGTCTTTAAAATGACAAGTCCATTTATTCTTAAAGGCTGAGTGCACCAATTACACAACCAAATATTCCAGTACATTATGTGTATGATGTATCACTAATTAACCATGAAAGCCACATTGATCAAAAAATCCACAATTGAAGTGGCACTAAATCACAATATACACAGTAAAAAACAAAGTGTCAATTTAACTCTTATAGAGTTGAATTTAACTCCATTTCAGATAACATTTGGTCCCACTCAAAAATAGAGTAAAATTGACTCAATGGCCAGTGTCAAATTTTCAGTGTTAATTCTACTCAATTCTGTGTCAAAATTAACAATGAAATGTGTAAAAATATTTAACACTGAGGTTTGTTCACACTGTTCAGAGTATTATGATTACACTTTATAGAGTTAATTCTACTCAATTCTGTGTCAAAATTAACAATGAAATGTGTAAAAATATTTAACACTGAGGTTTGTTCACACTGTTCAGAGTATTATGATTACACTTTATAGAGTTAATTTTACTCCAAATGTGGTTCTTAAAATGACACTATAATGTGTAATATTTCATTTTTATTTCTCCACAGTGTTACTTTTTAATTTTATTATATCTAGGTGATATGTACTATACTACTGAACTGCTTTGATCTAAACAATAATAAACTAATAATCAAATACTGTAGAAATAAAACACAAACAATTAAGGTTACAGTCACAACTTCCTTTAATGCTCACCAGATGAAGCAATATGGAACAACAAAAAGAGCTGTGTCATTCACTCCATAGGACATCTGTATGTCAAAAGGCCTGGGATAAGGCAGTTTGTCAACATGAAAGACAACAAAATCTTGCTTTCTCCTTGTTACTTCATACGCATGGAAATGTTCTTGAAAACTTACAGTAAATAAAGGCAAAGTGAGCAGCAACAGTTTTTCATGAATTATCAGGACAGACTCAATCTGGTAAAAGAGAGGCATTTCACATTCAACTGCACCACAAATAACCAAATGTTTGCGGTAAATAAAACCATTACAGTCATGAATGTAACTTGACACTTTTCTCTTCTTAAACAGATCAGGGGGTGATCAGTGTGCAGGCATCTTTGTACGGACGTCTGAACAGTAAGACCTGCAGTGAAGGGAGACCTAGTAATCAGCTCACCAACACCAATTGCGCTCAGAGCGGCACTGTGAATATCATCAGGAGGAGGTAGCTACACACCTTCACACAGTCACTGGATTGAATAACATGATTTAGCAAAATGTATTTGCAGCAGGGGACAATCAGGGAGAGGGAGAAACAATAGATTTTGGTTTGGGCTGAATAATTAAAAAAAATATTTAGATTAATAGTAGATAGTTAGATTAATCATGTTTTTATACTACCAAAATACACCTCTCTGCTACCACTGAACAGCTATTGCCTTTTTCTAGCACTTTGGGTTTTTATACAGTTGGAATAAGAAGTGGCAAAGTGAAAACGTTATAACTGACCCCATGGGTGGGGTTAGTTATAACACCTCTGTTTCATGCAAATCATTTCCTAAAATTATATCTATATCAATTCTACCAATATCCTATAGGTAAATATTGTTTTCAAAAACTACAAAGTAATCTAATTAGGGAGTATTATAGGGCCACATTGAGAAAAAAAATCACCAACTTTGATTCAGTGTCCTGAAGCTGCAACATGAAAAAGTTGTTCGGAAAGAATTTATTTGATCTTTTTAGCCTTGTTGTAGTAGCTCCCAGTGGCTCTGTTGATGTTTGTGTGCATGCACGAGAGTTGCCTCGAGATGTTTGTTCGTCGTTGGAAACCATTGGATGTATGATGTAACCATGGAAGAACATCTCAAGCAGCCACTGGGAGCTACTACTACAACAAGGCTAAAAACAGATCAAATTATTTTTTTCTGTATGGTTTCAGTGTGCTGACATACCGTCCTCCTGTCTTACCATCACAAAAGGAGGTTCAAGGCTCTGTTCTTGGAACAGTGTTATTCTCCGTTTACGTAAAGGATATAACCTCTTTATTACATGGTTGTGCATACTGTGATTTATTCCACTGTAGATTATTTTTATACCACCACTCAATTTACTACAACTTTCATTTAACAATCCTAAAGACCAGCTTCAGGTCCTAAAACTGATCCAAAACTGTGCAAAGACAATATAGGTGTTATTTTCAAATGAACAAAAATATTGACACTCTTACTGTCATCCCTAAAGGTGTGACGGCAAGAGAGTGTGTGAGTTCAACACGTTGGATGTTCGTGCCACTGATCCCTGCTTTGGCACATACAAATATGTGGAGACAAACTACACCTGCTTCCCAGCAAGTCAGTCACACACCTGGACAAAATCCATATTCACCACTCAGATCCACCAACAAGTCAAGTAAATTCTATGTCTAATGATGATTAATGTTCCTTTAACAGTTCAAGTCACTGCATGCGAGGGCTCTACGGCCAATTTGTTCTGTGGTAAGATGAATTGTTTTCTTTTTTGCATTTATAGTGGATTAATGTGATAAACAAAAGCATCTCTATCATGTCCTCTGTGTGTTCCCCTATTTAGTTAAGTTTAGTCCCTGTTTTATTTTGAAGTTCTGTGTTTTTCTATGTGTCAATGGTCTGTGTCTTTGTCCTAGTGTAGTTCCTGTTTTAGTTTGAAGTCCTTGTCCTGTCTTCCTGTGTGCTCCCTGCTTGTGATTACCTGATGTGTCTCACCTGTGTTAATTGCACCACCTGTGTCTCGTTCCCTCATGTGTCTCCCTTTGTCTGTGTCCGATTGTCTGGGTTCATGTCCTGTGCTCCCTGTGCTCCTGTGTTTCCTGTGGATTGTGAGTTACAATAAATCCCTTTTTGTCACCGAACCGCTGTCTGCATCTGGGTCCTGTTCTCCCCAACCCTGACAATCTTTTAATCAAATATGTTTTGCTGAGTCAGGAAAATCATACATCTGGTGTCGTGTTATATCAATGATTGTGTTCACAAGGAAAAATGCTATAAAACAATATTAAAATACAGTATCTGCATAAGAAATAATAGACATGACAATGGAATTTGAACATTATTCAAGGTGAAGAAATGAAAGCAAGAAAGACAGAAAGAGAATGAATTAATTAGAAGAAAAATAATTAAAAGAGTGTGTGAAACCAGGTTGTAATTTAATTTCTATGTGTCAGATGTGCAATAGGGAGTTTTAATCATATTGTTGGCATATGTCCTCTAAGACATCTCATGTAACGTACTGATTTAATCACACAGCCACCTGTTGCATGTAGAAACTGTTGTTTATTTCCATGACATTAGTAATATGTGTTAAGCTCAGATGAGGCAGGAAGAGAGGAGCTGCTGTTGGGATGTATTTTCAGGGACACCAACAACAATAAGCAAAGGTTCTGGATCAAGATAAGTGTTAGTGATTTTAGAGACATGTTTGAAGGTGGCATACCAAAAAAAGGTTTAACAAAAGCATCTATTTTCTGATGTCTTTCTCTGATCAGATGAGGGCCAGGTGATATCTGTCCTTGGAGCTTATTACGGACGCAGTGACCAGACCACCTGCTCCTACAGATGGTCCGTCAGTCAGATTCAAAATACTCTCTGCTTCCACCCCACTAGCAAAGTTGCTAACAGGTACTGTTACTATTTCCTCCCTTTTTTAAATGTAGTAGGCTATACAGTAATGTTTATATCATGACGAAAGTGAAGTGAAGTTTATTTTATGTTATGTTATGTTCATGAACAATAAATCTGATCGGATTAAGGGACTCACCAAATCCAAACTACACATAATATCTTACATATTTGTGTGTGTGTGAAGCCGGTTTTTACTCATGATACCCTGCATCCACAGCTGCAATGGGAGAAATACCTGCAGCATCAGAGCAAGCAACTCAGTGTTTGGAGACCCCTGTGTGGGTACTTACAAGTACCTGGAGTTGTCGTATGTGTGCCAGTGTAAGTATCTTAAAGGCCTGTTGTAAACTGTGATCTGTTTGTACAAAGGACAAACACCAGTAAACAAGATGTTCAAGTGGAGAAATGACTTAAGTCATTTGTTCCTTTGCAGATCCTCTGGTTTGATCCGGACACTCCACATCCGCCTGAGTAAATGGACTGAATAAAAGATAAATGCCAGTTGTGATCATGTCTATGAAGGATCTGCAGTTTTTGTTTTGTTTTTTCATTTTGATCAAGGTTAAATGTGTCACTGCATTGTTTATTGTTAGCACCATAGTGTTGTTTGCTTCAGAGACGCCCTGAACAAATCATATTCTTAACCCCTCATACCTGAGGGGGTGCATTTTCTCCACTAATTTCACACTGGAAATAGTTATCCTCATCAATTTCAAACACACATCATATTCTATGCATTGTTTCCCATCATGAAGCAAAAAACACCTTAATTTGGTAAAGTGGGCATTTCTGTTCACTTCTAAAACGACCTAAAATTGTCATGTATTAATATTTTTTCCCACTTCAGTTCTGATCATAACTACCACGTTTTCAATTATTTTTCTTTAAATTTAACCCTTTAGATGCCAATTTGAACCTTTTGAATGCAAATTCAAATTTAACACTTTATAGGTGCCAGGTGACATTTTTAGGTCGTTTTAGAAGTGGACAAAAATGTCCCCTTTCCCAAATTAAGGAGTTTCTTTTTTTTTTTTTAATATCAGACATAGCAAAAATTTAAAAATCCCAGAAAATCAATGTTGTTGCTTGATGTTTTTACCTCGGATACATTTCATCAAATAAAAATAAAAATCAGTAGTAGATTAAACAAAATGGGCAGAAAATATGGCAATTTGCAAAGGAGATCCAGAGGAGTAGGGAGACTAAAAGATTATGTAGGATATAGCATTTATAAATGACCCAGAACATATTTTGGGCTATGAGGTGGAATAGTATCTTACAATACAATTTACAACTGATTATTTTTTATTATGTTATTGTATCACTGTTAGTTGCATCACTGTTGTCTGTAAATGGACTGAACTTTTCCTCATTTCACAGATGAAATAACTCATAAGTTTTCTGAGGTTAGACCACAGATCCATCTCCTCCCAGACCTACAATTTACTGTATGAGAAATGTTCCCAATAAATTTACATTACAATTTTCCTTGTGCTTTCCCCTGGCGCCACCCTCTGGTTTGTACTATGCAAACTTTCTGATGACTTTCATGTGAAAATTACTTGCTGGTTCTAACACTGGTCCATGTTGTAATGAACTTAACTGACTCTTTTAATCAGAGACTGACCAGGAAGAGCAGCTTACCACAATTAGAGCATCCATGATGTCCTTGCATGTCTGCAGGCTGGTTGAACTCGTCACCTCCAGGTCCACCTCTTCGTCGTCTTCTTGATCTGTAAAATACAATCAGCTGATTGTGTGCTTTTTATTTAATTTTGTGATTGAAGTAATTTGTTTTGCCGACGGGATATGGGAAAAGTTTAATCTACCGACGTCATCCTGCTCTTTGCTCTGATTAGTCGTAGCGCTACCCTATTGCGTGCAGAGGCAGTTTGAAAGACAGCCTTCATCCCGCCCCCTGGATTGAGCCGAGGTCTACCGGTCGTTGCCAGACTATACATGTTAATGATATAGTCTATTTTATAATTTGTTTGGTTTTCATAGCCTTATTATTTTACATATATACATAGCAAGGGTCTTGCTTTAGAGAGCATCGCCATCTTGCGCCACCGTGTTTGTACAGCAGCCCAAACGGAAAATCCAGCCAGCTAGACAGCACGTTTTGCAAGTTTCACGTTCATAAATAAACCAATGAAAAAGAAGACGGAAGGAAAGAAGAAGGAGGAAACAGCAGACATATCGTAAAATGGGTTAGATCTTCACCTCATCACTCCATGCTCCTGAAATACTCCCAGTCATCCCAGTCGTGGCAAACAAGTTTCTTTTCTTCGGAGGCCACCGTCACTTTGTCGACGAGAGGGGTGAGTGCGAGCGAGTGAGTGAGCGCTGTAATCTAGAATCTGAACACTGATGGTTTTCCCCCCATTTTACACACTGGATCTTCAAGCTTGTGATTTCGCCCCTAAGTCGTTTTTATGAGCTGTCTTTTTCTACTGTAATAATTATTGTATTGTTGTAATCGCTCTTCTCTGGGTGATGATTGGATGGCTCTGACTTCGTGACTCTGAGTTCACCACCTTGGATGAACCAACATCTCATTGCAGTACTATTCCATCTGTGTGGCAGAGACAAAAAAAAAAACATCAGCAGTGTAGCCTTCGTAAAATTTCAAATTTTTCACTCTGTATTTAAATTCTTTCTAACTTTTCATGAGACACCTACAGGCTGGGAAAAGAACATTTTCAACTGGTTGATCCACTGAATCCACTGGTTGAGCCAATTGATCCACCACCTGGGCCCAGTTGTTCAAAAGGTGTAATCTGGATAAAATTTATCCAGATTTTGAAATCCCTTTTTTTGCTATCCAGGATCACGTAATCCGTCTTACTTCTATCCCAGTTGTTCAACGCAAAGTTGGATTGGATCAGTCTGATCCAAATCCAAATTTTCAAGATTACCAAATCCGGATAATGAGTGCTCTAGATGGGACTGTGCATCACACTGAATGCTGATTGGTCGGTAAACAACAGGTAGAACAGCAGCATGAGGTCACTCAAAGTGTATTTATGTGCATGTGTTTTCTGTGCTCTTTTTTGTTTCTTCACAGCCAGACTTTCTTTATGACTTAAATACTTGTTTGGGACTTATGTGACCTTTTTTTTCTCTTTCTTTATCTTTTTTAATATATTCATAATAGAGACTAATCAATCAATCAATCAGTCAATCAATCAATCAAAACAGCAAGACTCCATCTGGTTGGGCTGTTAAAATACATTTTAAAAAGCAAGTATACAGTACATTAGGGAAATTGTGACTATTTCCCCATGTGTTTCAAATTCAAACATCAAATTTCAAAATTCAAACTTCACATTTTAAAATTCAAACTTCAAATTTCATTAAATTCAGTTTGGGGAAAAGTAGTTGGTGAAAAGTTTTTCAGTTGTAGAATATTCAAAAGTTAACATTATTTACTAATCACTGTTGTGGTTTAAAATTAGGTGCAAAATATAAATCAATACATGTATATATACTACATTATGAATATTGTTTATTTGACCAGTTTGAATTTAATTTAAATCACATTTTGTTCCTGAAATCCCCCCTGAATCCACCATACTGCTGGGATCAGAATAATCCTGTTTTTTTGGATCAAAGTTATCCCGATCCTACTGAAAAGTTTTGAACAACACAAACTGAGGGTTTTATCCAGATCAAAACCAAGATTGGATTACGTGATCTAATCCGATCTCAGAATCCGTTTTTGGTTTTGAACAACCCATTTTCAAGATTTGATCCAATCCATTATCCAAAATCCGATCGGATTACCTTTGAACAACCGGGCCCAGGTTAGGATGCATATGATCTATCTCATTCTGACAAATCAGGAAGTGGTATGTGAGCGCTCGTATGCACACCTGCAGAGCGGTAAGATTATATTTTATTGTTTATCTCTTCTCCTTCCTCTTCTTTCTGCCAGATGAAGGGCTGATTATAAAAGTCTATGGTGCTGATTATGAGAGTCGTTGGGCGGGCTTAACGCGATGACGACATACATTTTAATTGGCTTGTCAGGCTAACGTCATCCTGCTCTTTGCTCTGATTAGTCGTAGCACTGTCTTGTTTGAAAGACAGCCTTCATCCCGCCCCCTGGATTGAGCCGAGGTCTACCGGTCGTTGCCAGACGATGCCAGATGTTAATGATATAGTCTGGCTTGTCAGGCTACGCAAAAGTAGCTTCCTGAATCAGATGAAGAATCAGCAGTGACTGGCAGTGTTGACAGATCTTAGAGGAAGTCCAGAGACAAAAAAAGTAACATGGCTCCATGGGTTGAGCAGGCGCCCCATACAGTGTATGCAGAGGGTACAGTCCTCGCTGCAGCCGACCCCGCTTCAAATCTCACGTCTGGTGGTCCTTTGCTGTGTGTCATTCCCCCTCTCTCTGTCTCCTCATTTCTTGTCTTTTTTTTTTTTTTAAGTATATTTTTTTGGCGTTTTTGCCTTTATTTGATAGCACATAGTGGGGCGGCCGCTTTAACCACTGCGCCACGCACCGCCCCCTCATTTCTTGTCTTATCCTGTCAATTAAATGCAAAAAGCTCCAAAATATATATTATATAAAATATATAATATACAAAAAAAACATATGACAACTAGAAAATTTCCTCTCGGGAAATTTTGAATGGGCCACGGGGCTACTGCCGGTTGTGCCATCTCTGTCAACATGGGAATCAAACCCACGATCTTAAGGTCAAGACAGAGCTGATCAGACAGACACATGATCATCTTTCTATAAGCACTGATATGGAGGAGCTGTAACCACATTAGGTTAACTGTGTGTGTGTGTGTGTGTGTGTGTGTGTGTGTGTGTGTGTGTGTGTGTGTGTGTGTGTGTGTGTGTGTGTGTGTTGGATATGTGTGTATGGTCAGTGTGTGTCCGTGTGTGTGTGTGTTGGATATGTGTGTATGGTCAGTGTGTGTCCATTTGTGTGTGTGTATGGTCAGTGTGTGTCCATGTGTGTGTGTGTGTGTGTGTGTGTGTTGGATATGTGTGTATGGTCAGTGTGTGTCCATTTGTGTGTGTGTGTGTTGGATATGTGTGTAGGGTCAGTGTGTGTCCATGTGTGTGTGTGTGTGTGTGTTGGATATGTGTGTATGGTCAGTGTGTGTCCGTGTGTGTGTGTGTGTGTGTGTGTGTGTGTTGGATATGTGTGTATGGTCAGTGTGTGTCCATGTGTGTGTGTGTGTGTGTGTTGGATATGTGTGTATGGTCAGTGTGTGTCCGTGTGTGTGTGTGTGTGTGTGTGTTGGATATGTGTGTATGGTCAGTGTGTGTCCATTTGTGTGTGTGTGTGTTGGATATGTGTGTAGGGTCAGTGTGTGTCCATGTGTGTGTGTGTGTGTGTTGGATATGTGTGTATGGTCAGTGTGTGTCCGTGTGTGTGTGTGTGTGTGTGTGTGTTGGATATGTGTGTATGGTCAGTGTGTGTCCGTGTGTGTGTGTGTGTGTGTGTGTTGGATATGTGTGTATGGTCATTGTGTGTCCATGTCTGTGTGTGTGTTGGATATGTGTGTATGGTCAGTGTGTGTGTGTGTGTGTGTTGGATATGTGTGTATGGTCAGTGTGTGTCCATTTGTGTGTGTGACCGACAGACAGTCAAATAGAGAGAATCTAGAGGAGTCCAACGCAGAAGGTTTGGTTGAAATCGGGCCGGTGGTTTTGGAGAAAATGACCAAAAACCAAACATGCGATTTTAAAAAGACGACAGGCGCGCGGCTTACGTTTTTTTTTTTTTGACCAAAAATTAAAATTTCTCCAAATTTCTCCAAACTCGGATGTATCATCTGGGGGTCCAAGGGCAGTCCAACGCAGAAGGTTTGGTTGAAATCGGGCTGGTGGTTTTGGAGAAATTGACCAAAAACCAAACAGGCGATTTTAAAAAGACGACAGGCGCGCGGCTTACGTTTTTTTTTTTTTTGACGAAAAATTAAAATTTCTTCAAATTTCTCCAAACTCGGATATATCATCTGGGGGTCCGAGGGGAGTCCAACGCAGAAGGTTTGGTTGAAATCGGGCCGATGGTTTTGGAGAAAATGACCAAAAACCAAACAGGCGATTTTAAAAAGACGACAGGCGCGCGGCTTACGTTTTTTTTTTTTTGACCAAAAATTAAAATTTCTCCAAACTCGGATATATCATCTGGGGGTCCGAGGGGAGTCCAACGCAGAAGGTTTGGTTGAAATCGGGCCGGTGGTTTTGGAGAAAATGACCAAAAACCAAACAGGCGATTTTAAAAAGACGACAGGCGCGCGGCTTACGTTTTTCTTTTTTTTGACCAAAAATTTAAATTTCTTCAAATTTCTCCAAACTCGGATATATCATCTGGGGGTCCGAGGGGAGTCCAACGCAGAAGGTTTGGTTGAAATCGGGCCGGTGGTTTTGGAGAAAATGACCAAAAACCAAAGCCGCGACCAAAAGCGCGCGGCTTACGTTTTTTTTTTTTTTGACCAAAAA
Organism: Trachurus japonicus; assembly: GCF_045865225.1. NCBI lineage: Eukaryota > Metazoa > Chordata > Actinopteri > Carangiformes > Carangidae > Trachurus > Trachurus japonicus. The sequence continues at coordinate 14,244,591 of NC_140913.1, read as the reverse complement.
TTAAAATTTCTCCAAACTCGGATATATCATCTGGGGGTCCGAGGGGAGTCCAACGCAGAAGGTTTGGTTGAAATCGGGCCGGTGGTTTTGGAGAAAATGACCAAAAACCAAACAGGCGATTTTAAAAAGACGACAGGCGCGCGGCTTACGTTTTTTTTTTTTTTGACGAAAAATTAAAATTTCTTCAAATTTCTCCAAACTCGGATATATCATCTGGGGGTCCGAGGGGAGTCCAACGCAGAAGGTTTGGTTGAAATCGGGCCGATGGTTTTGGAGAAAATGACCAAAAACCAAACAGGCGATTTTAAAAAGACGACAGGCGCGCGGCTTACGTTTTTTTTTTTTTGACCAAAAATTAAAATTTCTCCAAACTCGGATATATCATCTGGGGTCCGAGGGGAGTCCAACGCAGAAGGTTTGGTTGAAATCGGGCCGGTGGTTTTGGAGAAAATGACCAAAAACCAAACAGGCGATTTTAAAAAGACGACAGGCGCGCGGCTTACGTTTTTTTTTTTTGACCAAATATTAAAATTTCTCCAAACTCGGATATATCATCTGGGGGTCCGAGGGGAGTCCAACGCAGAAGGTTTGGTTGAAATCGGGCCGGTGGTTTTGGAGAAAATGACCAAAAACCAAACAGGCGATTTTAAAAAGACGACAGGCGCGCGGCTCACGTTTTTTTTTTTTTGACCAAAAATTAAAATTTCTCCAAACTCGGATATATCATCTGGCGGTCCGAGGGGAGTCCAACGCAGAAGGTTTGGTTGAAATCGGGCCGGTGGTTTTGGAGAAAATGACCAAAAACCAAACAGGCGATTTTAAAAAGACGACAGGCGCGCGGCTTACGTTTTTTTTTTTTTTTGACGAAAAATTAAAATTTCTTCAAATTTCTCCAAACTCGGATATATCATCTGGGGGTCCGAGGGGAGTCCAACGCAGAAGGTTTGGTTGAAATCGGGCCGATGGTTTTGGAGAAAATGACCAAAAACCAAACAGGCGATTTTAAAAAGACGACAGGCGCGCGGCTTACGTTTTTTTTTTTTTGACCAAAAATTAAAATTTCTCCAAACTCGGATATATCATCTGGGGGTCCGAGGGGAGTCCAACGCAGAAGGTTTGGTTGAAATCGGGCCGGTGGTTTTGGAGAAAATGACCAAAAACCAAACAGGCGATTTTAAAAAGACGACAGGCGCGCGGCTTACGTTTTTTTTTTTTGACCAAATATTAAAATTTCTCCAAACTCGGATATATCATCTGGGGGTCCGAGGGGAGTCCAACGCAGAAGGTTTGGTTGAAATCGGGCCGGTGGTTTTGGAGAAAATGACCAAAAACCAAACAGGCGATTTTAAAAAGACGACAGGCGCGCGGCTCACGTTTTTTTTTTTTTGACCAAAAATTAAAATTTCTCCAAACTCGGATATATCATCTGGCGGTCCGAGGGGAGTCCAACGCAGAAGGTTTGGTTGAAATCGGGCCGGTGGTTTTGGAGAAAATGACCAAAAACCAAACAGGCGATTTTAAAAAGACGACAGGCGCGCGGCTTACGTTTTTTTTTTGTAGACCAAATAATAAAATTTCTCCAAACTCGGATAAATCATCTGGGGGTCCGAGGGGAGTCCAACGCAGAAGGTTTGGTTGTAATCGGGCCGGTGGTTTTGGAGAAAATGACCAAAAACCAAACAGGCGATTTTAAAAAGACGACAGGCGCGCGGCTTACTTTTTTTTTTTTTTTTGACCAAAAATTTAAATTTCTTCAAATTTCTCCAAACTCGGATATATCATCTGGGGGTCCGAGGGGAGTCCAACGCAGAAGGTTTGGTTGAAATCGGGCCAGTGGTTTTGGAGAAAATGACCAAAAACCAAACAGGCGATTTTAAAAAGACGACAGGCGCGCGGCTTACTTTTTTTTTTTTTTGACCAGAAATTAAAATTTCTTCAAATTTCTCCAAACTCGGATATATCATCTGGGGGTCGGAGGGGAGTCCAACGCAGAAGGTTTGGTTGAAATCGGGCCGGTGGTTTTGGAGAAAATGACCAAAAACCAAACAGGCGATTTTAAAAAGACGACAGGCGCGCGGCATACGTTTTTTTTTTTTGGACCAAAAATTAAAATTTCTCCAAACTCGGATATATCATCTGGGGGTCCGAGGGGAGTCCAACGCAGAAGGTTTGGTTGAAATCGGGCCGGTGGTTTTGGAGAAAATGACCAAAAACCAAACAGGCGATTTTAAAAAGACGACAGGCGCGCGGCTTATGTTTTTTTTTTTTTTGACCAAAAATTAAAATTTCTTCAAATTTCTCCAAACTCGGATATATCATCTGGGGGTCCGAGGGGAGTCCAACGCAGAAGGTTTGGTTGAAATCGGGCCGGTGGTTTTGGAGAAAATGACCAAAAACCAAACAGGCGATTTTAAAAAGACGACAGGCGTGCGGCTTACCTTTTTTTTTTTTTGACCAAAAATGAAAATTTCTTCAAATTCCTCCAAACTCGGATATATCATCTGGGGGTCCGAGGGGAGTCCAACGCAGAAGGTTTGGTTGAAATCGGGCCGGTGGTTTTGGAGAAAATGACCAAAAACCAAACAGGCGATTTTAAAAAGACGACAGGCGCGCGGCTTACGTTTTTTTTTTTTTGACCAAAAATGAAAATTTCTTCAAATTTCTCCAAACTCGGATATATCATCTGGGGGTCAGAGGGGAGTCCAACGCAGAAGGTTTGGTTGAAATCGGGCCGGTTGTTTTGGAGAAAATGACCAAAAATCAAACAGGCGATTTTAAAAAGACGACAGGCGCGCGGCTTACGTTTTTTTTTTTTTGACCAAAAATTTAAATTTCTTCAAATTTCTCCAAACTCGGATATATCATCTGGGGGTCCGAGGGGAGTCCAACGCAGAAGGTTTGGTTGAAATCGGGCCGGTGGTTTTGGAGAAAATGACCAAAAACTAAACAGGCGATTTTAAAAAGACGACAGGCGCGCGGCTTACGTTTTTTTTTTTTTTTGACCAAAAATTAAAATTTCTCCAAATTTCTCCAAACTCGGATATATCATCTGGGGGTCCGAGGGGAGTCCAACGCAGAAGGTTTGGTTGAAATCGGGCCGGTGGTTTTGGAGAAAATGACCAAAAACCAAACAGGCGATTTTAAAAAGACGACAGGCGTGCGGCTTACGTTTTTTTTTTTTTTGACCAAAAATGAAAATTTCTTCAAATTCCTCCAAACTCGGATATATCATCTGGGGGTCCGAGGGGAGTCCAACGCAGAAGGTTTGGTTGAAATCGGGCCGGTGGTTTTGGAGAAAATGACCAAAAACCAAACAGGCGATTTTAAAAAGACGACAGGCGCGCGGCTTACGTTTTTTTTTTTTGACCAAAAATGAAAATTTCTTCAAATTTCTCCAAACTCGGATATATCATCTGGGGGTCAGAGGGGAGTCCAACGCAGAAGGTTTGGTTGAAATCGGGCCGGTGGTTTTGGAGAAAATGACCAAAAATCAAACAGGCGATTTTAAAAAGACGACAGGCGCGCGGCTTACGTTTTTTTTTTTTTTGACCAAAAATTAAAATTTCTTCAAATTCCTCCAAACTCGGATATATCATCTGGGGGTCCGAGGGGAGTCCAACGCAGAAGGTTTGGTTGAAATCGGGCCGGTGGTTTTGGAGAAAATGAGCAAAAACCAAACAGGCGATTTAGACAACAGACGCGCGGCTTACGTTTTTTTTTTTTTGACCAAAAATTTAAATTTCTTCAAATTTCTCCAAACTCGGATATATCATCTGGGGGTCCGAGGGGAGTCCAACGCAGAAGGTTTGGTTGAAATCGGGCCGGTGGTTTTGGAGAAAATGACCAAAAATCAAACAGGCGATTTTAAAAAGACGACAGGCGCGCGGCTTACGTTTTTTTTTTTTTGACCAAAAATTTAAATTTCTTCAAATTTCTCCAAACTCGGATATATCATCTGGGGGTCCGAGGGGAGTCCAACGCAGAAGGTTTGGTTGAAATCGGGCCGGTGGTTTTGGAGCAAATGACCAAAAACCAAACAGGCGATTTTAAAAAGACGACAGGCGCGCGGCTTACGTTTTTTTTTTTTTGACCAAAAATTAAAATTTCTTCAAATTTCTTCAAACTCGGATATATCATCTGGGGGTCCGAGGGGAGTCCAACGCAGAAGGTTTGGTTGAAATCGGGCCGGTGGTTTTGGAGAAAATGACCAAAAACCAAACAGGCGATTTTAAAAAGACGACAGGCGCGCGGCTTACGTTTTTTTTTTTTTTTGACCAAAAATGAAAATTTCTTCAAATTTCTCCAAACTCGGATATATCATCTGGGGGTCCGAGGGGAGTCCAACGCAGAAGGTTTGGTTGAAATCGGGCCGGTGGTTTTGGAGAAAATGACCAAAAACCAAACAGGCGATTTTAAAAAGACGACAGGCGCGCGGCTTCGTTTTTTTTTTTTTTGACCAAAAATTAAAATTTCTCCAAATTTCTCCAAACTCGGATACATCATCTGGGGGTCCGAGGGGAGTCCAACGCAGAAGGTTTGGTTGAAATCGGGCCGGTGGTTTTGGAGAAAATGACCAAAAACCAAACAGGCGATTTTAAAAAGACGACAGGTGCGCGGCTTACGTTTTTTTTTTTTTTTTTGACCAAAAATTAAAATTTCTTCAAATTTCTCCAAACTCGGATATATCATCTGGGGGTCCGAGGGGAGTCCAACGCAGAAGGTTTGGTTGAAATCGGGCCGGTGGTTTTGGAGAAAATGACCAAAAACCAAACAGGCGATTTTAAAAAGACGACAGGCGCGCGGCTTACGTTTTTTTTTTTTTGACCAAAAATTAAAATTTCTCCAAACTCGGATATATCATCTGGGGGTCCGAGGGGAGTCCAACGCAGAAGGTTTGGTTGAAATCGGGCCGGTGGTTTTGGAGAAAATGACCAAAAACCAAACAGGCGATTTTAAAAAGACGACAGGCGCGCGGCTTACGTTTTTTTTTTTTTGACCAAAAATTAAAATTTCTCCAAACTCGGATATATCATCTGGGGGTCCGAGGGGAGTCCAACGCAGAAGGTTTGGTTGAAATCGGGCCGGTGGTTTTGGAGAAAATGACCAAAAACCAAACAGGCGATTTTAAAAAGACGACAGGCGCGCGGCTTACGTTTTTTTTTTTTTTGACCAAAAATTTAAATTTCTCCAAACTCGGATATATCATCTGTGGGTCCGAGGGGAGTCCAACACAGAAGGTTTGGTTGAAATCGGGCCGGTGGTTTTGGAGAAAATGACCAAAAACCAAACAGGCGATTTTAAAAAGACGACAGGCGCGCGGCTTACGTTTCTTTTTTTTGACCAAAAATTAAAATTTCTTCAAATTTCTCCAAACTCGGATATATCATCTGGGGGTCCGAGGGGAGTCCAACGCAGAAGGTTTGGTTGAAATCGGGCCGGTGGTTTTGGAGAAAATGACCAAAAACCAAATAGGCGATTTTAAAAAGACGACAGGCGCGCGGCTTACGTTTTTTTTTTTTTGACCAAAAATTAAAATTTCTCCAAATTTCTCCAAACTCGGATATATCATCTGGGGGTCCGAGGGGAGTCCAACGCAGAAGGTTTGGTTGAAATCGGGCCGGTGGTTTTGGAGAAAATGACCAAAAACCAAACAGGCGATTTTAAAAAGACGACAGGCGCGCGGCTTACGTTTTTTTTTTTTTGACCAAAAATTTAAATTTCTTCAAATTTCTCCAAACTCGGATATATCATCTGGGGGTCCGAGGGGAGTCCAACGCAGAAGGTTTGGTTGAAATCGGGCCGGTGGTTTTGGAGAAAATGACCAAAAACCAAACAGGCGATTTTAAAAAGACGACAGGTGCGCGGCTTACGTTTTTTTTTTTTTTTTGACCAAAAATTAAAATTTCTTCAAATTTCTCCAAACTCGGATATATCATCTGGGGGTCCGAGGGGAGTCCAACGCAGAAGGTTTGGTTGAAATCGGGCCGGTGGTTTTGGAGAAAATGACCAAAAACCAAACAGGCGATTTTAAAAAGACGACAGGCGCGCGGCTTACGTTTTTTTTTTTTTGACCAAAAATTAAAATTTCTCCAAACTCGGATATATCATCTGGGGGTCCGAGGGGAGTCCAACGCAGAAGGTTTGGTTGAAATCGGGCCGGTGGTTTTGGAGAAAATGACCAAAAACCAAACAGGCGATTTCAAAAAGACGACAGGCGCGCGGCTTACGTTTTTTTTTTTTTTGACCAAAAATGAAAATTTCTTCAAATTTCTCCAAACTCGGATATATCATCTGGGGGTCCGAGGGGAGTCCAACGCAGAAGGTTTGGTTGAAATCGGGCCGGTGGTTTTGGAGAAAATGACCAAAAACCAAACAGCCGATTTTAAAAAGACGACAGGCGCGCGGCTTACGTTTTTTTTTTTTTTTGACCAAAAATTAAAATTTCTTCAAATTTCTCCAAACTCGGATATATCATCTGGGGGTCCGAGGGGAGTCCAACGCAGAAGGTTTGGTTGAAATCGGGCCGGTGGTTTTGGAGAAAATGACCAAAAACCAAACAGGCGATTTTAAAAAGACGACAGGCGCGCGGCTTACGTTTTTTTTTTTTTTTTTTGACCAAAAATTTAAATTTCTCCAAACTCGGATATATCATCTGGGGGTCCGAGGGGAGTCCAACGCAGAAGGTTTGGTTGAAATCGGGCCGGTGGTTTTGGAGAAAATGACCAAAAACCAAACAGGCGATTTTAAAAAGACGACAGGCGCGCGGCTTACGTTTTTTTTTTTTTTGACCAAAAATTAAAATTTCTCCAAACTCAGATATATCATCTGGGGGTCCGAGGGGAGTCCAACGCAGAAGGTTTGGTTGAAATCGGGCCGGTGGTTTTGGAGAAAATTACCAAAAACCAAACAGGCGATTTTAAAAAGACGACAGGCGCGCGGCTTACGTTTTTTTTTTTTTTTGACCAAAAATTTAAATTTCTCCAAACTCGGATATATCATCTGGGGGTCCGAGGGGAGTCCAACGCAGAAGGTTTGGTTGAAATCGGGCCGGTGGTTTTGGAGAAAATGACCAAAAACCAAACAGGCGATTTTAAAAAGACGACAGGCGCGCGGCTTACGTTTTTTTTTTTTTGACCAAAAATTAAAATTTCTCCAAATTTCTCCAAACTCGGATATATCATCTGGGGGTCCGAGGGGAGTCCAACGCAGAAGGTTTGGTTGAAATCGGGCCGGTGGTTTTGGAGAAAATGACCAAAAATCAAACAGACGATTTTAAAAAGACGACAGGCGCGCGGCTTACGGTTTTTTTTTTTTGACCAAAAATTTAAATTTCTTCAAATTTCTCCAAACTCGGATATATCATCTGGGGGTCCGAGGGGAGTCCAACGCAGAAGGTTTGGTTGAAATCGGGCCGGTGGTTTTGGAGAAAATGACCAAAAACCAAACAGGCGATTTTAAAAAGACGACAGGTGCGCGGCTTACGTTTTCTTTTTTTTGACCAAAAATTAAAATTTCTCCAAACTCGGATATATCATCTGGGGGTCCGAGGGGAGTCCAACGCAGAAGGTTTGGTTGAAATCGGGCCGGTGGTTTTGGAGAAAATGACCAAAAACCAAACAGGCGATTTTAAAAAGACGACAGGCGCGCGGATTACGTTTTTTTTTTTTTTTTGACCAAAAATGAAAATTTCTTCAAATTTCTCCAAACTCAGATATATCATCTGGGGGTCCGAGGGGAGTCCAACGCAGAAGGTTTGGTTGAAATCGGGCCGGTGGTTTTGGAGAAAATGACCAAAAACCAAACAGGCGATTTTAAAAAGACGACAGGCGCGCGGCTTAGGTTTTTTTTTTTTTGACCAAAAATTTAAATTTCTCCAAATTTCTCCAAACTCGGATATATCATCTGGGGGTCCGAGGGGAGTCCAACGCAGAAGGTTTGGTTGAAATCGGGCCGGTGGTTTTGGAGAAAATGACCAAAAACCAAACAGGCGATTTTAAAAAGACGACAGGCGCGCGGCTTACGTTTTTTTTTTTTGACCAAAAATTAAAATTTCTCCAAATTTCTCCAAACTCGGATATATCATCTGGGGGTCCGAGGGGAGTCCAACGCAGAAGGTTTGGTTGAAATCGGGCCGGTGGTTTTGGAGAAAATGACCAAAAACCAAACAGGCGATTTTAAAAAGACGACAGGCGCGCGGCTTACGTTTTTTTTTTTTTTGACCAAAAATTATAATTTCTTCAAATTTCTCCAAACTCGGATATATCATCTGGGGGTCCGAGGGGAGTCCAACGCAGAAGGTTTGGTTGAAATCGGGCCGGTGGTTTTGGAAAAAATGACCAAAAACCAAACAGGCGATTTTAAAAAGACGACAGGCGCGCGGCTTACGTTTTTTTTTTTTGACCAAAAATTAAAATTTCTCCAAATTTCTCCAAACTCGGATATATCATCGGATATATCATCTGGGGGTCCGAGGGGAGTCCAACGCAGAAGGTTTGGTTGAAATCGGGCCGGTGGTTTTGGAAAAAATGACCAAAAACCAAACAGGCGATTTTAAAAAGACGACAGGCGCGCGGCTTACGTTTTTTTTTTTTGACCAAAAATTAAAACTTCTCCAAACTCGGATATATCATCTGGGGATCCGAGGGGAGTCCAACGCAGAAGGTTTGGTTGAAATCGGGCCGGTGGTTTTGGAGAAAATGACCAAAAACCAAACAGGCGATTTTAAAAAGACGACAGGCGCGCGGCTGACGTTTTTTTTTTTTTGACCAAAAATTAAAATTTCTTCAAATTTCTCCAAACTCGGATATATCATCTGGGGGTCCGAGGGGAGTCCAACGCAGAAGGTTTGGTTGAAATCGGGCCGGTGGTTTTGGAAAAAATGACCAAAAACCAAACAGGCGATTTTAAAAAGACGACAGGCGCGCGGCTTACTTTTTTTTTTTTTTGACCAAAAATTTAAATTTCTCCAAACTCGGATATATCATCTGGGGGTCCGAGGGGAGTCCAACGCAGAAGGTTTGGTTGAAATCGGGCCGGTGGTTTTGGAGAAAATGACCAAAAACCAAACAGGCGATTTTAAAAAGACGACAGGCGCGCGGCTTACGTTTTTTTTTTGTAGACCAAATATTAAAATTTCTCCAAACTCGGATATATCATCTGGGGGTCCGAGGGGAGTCCAACGCAGAAGGTTTGGTTGAAATCGGGCCGGTGGTTTTGGAGAAAATGACCAAAAACCAAACAGGCGATTTTAAAAAGACGACAGGCGCGCGGCTTACGTTTTTTTTTTTTGACCAAAAATTAAAATTTCTCCAAACTCGGATATATCATCTGGGGGTCCGAGGGGAGTCCAACGCAGAAGGTTTGGTTGAAATCGGGCCGGTGGTTTTGGAGAAAATGACCAAAAACCAAACAGGCGATTTTAAAAAGACGACAGGCGCGCGGCTTACGTTTTTTTTTTTTTGACCAAATATTAAAATTTCTCCAAACTCGGATATATCATCTGGGGGTCCGAGGGGAGTCCAACGCAGAAGGTTTGGTTGAAATCGGGCCGGTGGTTTTGGAGAAAATGACCAAAAACCAAACAGGCGATTTTAAAAAGACGACAGGCGCGCGGCTTACGTTTTTTTTTTTTTGACCAAAAATTAAAATTTCTCCAAACTCGGATATATCATCTGGCGGTCCGAGGGGAGTCCAACGCAGAAGGTTTGGTTGAAATCGGGCCGGTGGTTTTGGAGAAAATGACCAAAAACCAAACAGGCGATTTAGACAACAGACGCGCGGCTTACGTCTTTTTTTTTTTTTTGACCAAAAATTTAAATTTCTTCAAATTTCTCCAAACTCGGATATATCATCTGGGGGTCCGAGGGGAGTCCAACGCAGAAGGTTTGGTTGAAATCGGGCCGGTTGTTTTGGAGAAAATGACCAAAAATCAAACAGGCGATTTTAAAAAGACGACAGGCGCGCGGCTTACGTTTTTTTTTTTTTGACCAAAAATTTAAATTTCTTCAAATTTCTCCAAACTCGGATATATCATCTGGGGGTCCGAGGGGAGTCCAACGCAGAAGGTTTGGTTGAAATCGGGCCGGTGGTTTTGGAGAAAATGACCAAAAACCAAACAGGCGATTTTAAAAAGACGACAGGCGCGCGGCTTACGTTTTTTTTTTTTTGACCAAAAATTAAAATTTCTCCAAATTTCTCCAAACTCGGATATATCATCTGGGGGTCCGAGGGGAGTCCAACGCAGAAGGTTTGGTTGAAATCGGGCCGGTGGTTTTGGAGAAAATGACCAAAAACTAAACAG
>NC_140913.1:14153085-14234191 GCF_045865225.1 Trachurus japonicus | reverse complement strand
GGTTGGGGATGGTTGGTAGAGTTGGTAGGTTGGGATTTTGGATCCTTTTTTTATTATGGGTATTGGCTGGTTGTTTTCTGTCTAACGGATGGAGATGGACACAAAATGTAGGGGGGGGGGGAGTGAGTGGTTGAGGTGTGTGGAGGGGCAGTGTGAGGAGATAGGAAGTTAGGTGTGGTGTTGGGGATGGTGGGGGAGCGTGTAGGTGTGAGGGGGTGGGGGGAGGGGTGTGGAGGGATATATAGTTGGTGTGGTTGGTTTGAAGGTGTGTGTGCGTGGGGTGGTGATAGAAGCCGGGGGGGGGTTTTGTTGTGGGGGTGGTGTGGGGGTGGGAGGTGGAAATTTGGGGGGAGGTGGGGAGGAGATAGTTGAGAGGAGAATAGTTGATGGGAGAGTGGGTGGTTTAGGGGTGGTGAGGGTTATAGTTAGTACTAGCTCCGTTGAGCGTATCACGCGATGGTTGTGGTTGATAAATAACACTTCGTCCATTTTTATTTGGAAATTAAAATTAGGGGAGAAATTTAGTTTAGTTGTAGCCTACAATTTATCTTGAGGGTTAATTACATTATAATCATTATAAAAAAAAAAAAAAAAAAAAAAAGATAAAAAAATTTATAATATAAAAAATAAATAATATATATTCTAATATAAAAAAATAAAAAAAAAAAAAAAAAAATAAAAACGTCCACCAAAAACATTGTCTTTGTTATCGGTTTGAGGAAACAATAGGTTGTAACCTTGTAGGGATTTTGGCATTGTGTCGTGACATACCTGTTTTTATCTATGGCAACTGCTTTCTGACTTTTACTCATTTCTATTGTCTGTGTGCGGTTGTTGTATTGTTTTGTGTGGGTCTTTGCTTTTTGAAGTGTATTTGAGTGTACTCTCTTTTTGTCGTTGTTTTTTTTGTGGAATCTGTGTTTTTGGTTGTTTTGTGTGTGGTGTTGGGGGTGGATTGCACGAATCTTATTTTCTGAGTCTTGCTGGGCGGATTCAGATGCGGGGTGGCGTGGAAATGTTTTAACTCTCGGTGAATCCATTGTTTTTTGGTTAATTGGGTTTGCCGGTTTATTGTTTGGATGTTTCTGTGAGTGCTAGCCTTATTGATGTAGGAAGTGAACGTGTTGTTCGCCGACACGGTGTTTTTTGTGTATTCGGTTGGTTTGCAAGATTATTGGATGCTTTATGTGAGAGTGATTTAGTTTGTCTGATATCACGGTGTCGTCAAGTGTTAATGGGTCATGTGCGTCAGGTTATGTTGATGGGATTCATGGAGTAGTGCTTTTTATGATGACGGACAGCGGTAACTTTGAGTTCTGTCCTGTGTTTATTCAGCAGGTTAATCGTTAAACGGCGTTGGTTCGTCGGTAAGGTTATATTGTGGGGAGATCTGTGGCGGTGTGTTTGGAGCTTTCCTGTTAGGGTGTCGTTACGCGTTAGACGGAAAAGGGCGTTAAGTAGAGTTTCGTGGAGTAGAGGAAGTGGTAAGGGTGTAGGCTTAATTGATTTGATTGATTCTGTGATGGTGTGTGTGTGATGTCGGCAGGCGGTTCGGCGGAAGGTGACGTTTGGTCGTGGTTGCGAGTTTAGTGTAAGGCAGGTCGAGGTAGTTTTGGAAGGAGGATAGGTGTGTGTGGTGGAGGTTTGTATGTGTTGTCGTATGGAGTGGCAAGGGCTACGATGTCTAGGGCAGCACGACAGAGGGGGTTGCGTGAAGGAGCAGTCGCAGGAAACCGGCAGGGGGGGGGCAGGCTTTGTGGAGGGAGTTCTTGGTGATTCTGAGAGCTGATAATAATAATATGACGCCCGTTATGTATCAGACCAGTAACATATCTTGGGTGAGGTTCCCGTCCGTGTCCGCGTTCATGATGATTATATGGAGAGCTTTTAGATGAAGGCAGTCGTCCCCGTAACGTAACAGGGGTGTTTCGTGTGATGTGTCATTGTGAGGCCTTATGTTTTTTTGAGGATTCTGTGAGCTTTATTTGATGACGGAGTATAGTGTTGGTGAGGACGTTCCGCCGTTCATGATGATTTTCTAGAGCTTATAGATTGTAGCGTCCGTAACGTTGGGTTGTTGTGTGTGAGGCAGTTCTTGGATTGATTTTCTGTGAGCTTATAGTTGACGGCCGTCGTAACGTGTTGTGTGTTAGGTCGAGGACGATCTTGATGATTCTGAGAGCTTATTTTAATATGACTGCGTAACGTACGGTGCGTATGCCGTTGAGGCTGATTTCTGAGTGCTTTTTAATTTGTACTTCAGCGTTAACGTTTACGGCCCGTTCTGTCAACTCTGAAGGTCTTATGATGAATAGACGGCTGTTGAAGTTTGGTTTCCTTTTGGTATTGTTGGGTGGTTTGGCGGGTATGAATGGAAATGAGGTTTTCCTCTCAGACCATATTACATTTTCTTCTGAGGTAGGACTCTGAAAAGTAACTAGGATCCGAGGACTGGAGATGTCCCTAAAATGTACCCGCAGTATTTACAGGCGAGAGGGGCTTACGTTTTTTTTCTTTTTGACCCAAAAATTTAAATTTCTTCACAACTCGGTTATAATATTTCATCCTGGGGGTCCGCTCAGTGGGGAGTAGATGGAAAAAAGTCCAAGCAGTAGGTTTGGTTTTTGAAATCGGCATGGCACGGTGGGGCCGGTGGTTTTTGGAGATTGGAAGAGGGGGGAAGAAGAAGGGAAAAGGGGGAGGGGAAAAAGGGAAAAGGAAACTAGAAAAAGGAGGGGAGTTGGGGAAAGGAAATTGAGAGGGAGAAAGGAGAGGGTTTTGGATAGGAAAAATGACCACCCTATAATACCAACCATAAAAAATAAATAATAAAAATAAATAAAATAAACACCATTATAAAGACGATGATTAGCCGTTAATTTTAAAAAAAGTACCGATTAAGACGACAAAAAGGGAGCTGCGGCGGCTTCTCCTTCTGGTTTGCGCGGGGGCCGCGGGGGCTTCTTTACTCTGGGGGCTCTCTGCGGGCATTCAACTTTCCTTTTTGGGGGCCCCTGGGCTTCGCGCGCCGGATTGCTTCGGGGCAGGGGGGCTTTGCCTTCTTCATTACTCAGGGACCGCGGATGGGGCGAACCAAGTGGCGACACTTTCGCTTCGGGGGCTGCTCTCGGGCCTTACGTTTTTTTTTTTTTTTTGTTTTTTTTTTTATGTTTTTTTTCTTACTGTTTTTTTGTTTTTTTTTTTTTTTTTTTTTTTTTTTTTTTTTTTTTTTTTTTTTTTTTTTTTTTTTTTTTTTTTTTTTTTTTTTTTTTTTTTTTTTTTTTTTTTTTTTTTTTTTTTTTTTTATTTTTTTTTTTTTTTTTTTTTTTTTTTTTTTTTTTTTTTTTTTTTTATTTTTTGTTTTTTTTTTTTTTTTGTTTTTGGTTTTTTTTTTATTTTATTTTGACCAAAAAATTAATTTTTCCTTCTTCAAAAATTTCTCCCAAACTAGGATATATCATCTGGGGGTCGAAGGCCGGAGGGGAAAGAGAAGAAGGGGAGAGAAGAAGTGAGGGAAAGGATGAAGAGAAAAAGTGAGGTGAGAGGAGTCAAGAGTTAAGAATGACTAGAGTGTAAAAAGTTGTGAAGGAGAGTAAAGGAGAAAAGAGAGGACTAATAAGAAGAGAAGAGAAGAGAAGAGGAGGAGGGTTCTCTGGATGGTTGACCCACGAGTTTTCGAGGGGTTAGGAAAATAGATAAGAGATGAAATTAAATTAAGAATAAATAGAAAGTCACAAACGCAAGGGAGAAAGAGATGGTTTTTGGTTGTTGGTGAAATCGGGGCCGGGGTGGGTGGTTGGGGTAGCCGGGGTGGGGGTGGCGGCGGTGGAGGTGGGTTTTGGAGCGGAGAAAAGAAGATAGGAAAGAAAAGGAAATGGAAGTGGGAATGGAAAGGAAAGCAAAGGGAAGGAAAAGAAGAGGGGGAAAGAAAAGTAAGAAGGAATAGAAAATAGATGGAAAAGGAATATGACCCCAAACATAATTTATTTTACTATATATAATAATTTACCCCCCTAAAAAAAAATAAATAATTATCTAAATAAACTAAACAGGCGAATTTATTAATTATGACGACTGAACGGCGCGCGGCTTCGGACATCGCATTCTGCTTTACTATCCTTACTACTTTCGGGCTCCTCCTTAGGGCCATCTTCGGTGCTATTGATTGCTTTACTCCTTACATTTACGTTTTTTTTTTTTTTTTTTTTTTTTTTTTTTTTTTTTTTTTTTTTTGTCCAAAATAATTTTTTTAACATTTCTCCATAACTCGGATATATCATATGGGGAGGTCACGAAGCAGGGGAAAAGGGAGAGTAGAGTGAGGGGAGGAGAGTCATAAGAACAAAGGGGTGGACAAGTGGAGGGGAGGTTTACGGGGGGGAAGCGGGAGTGAAGGGTCCAAAGCTGTGTTGGGTTTGTTGAAATCAGGTGCCGGTGGTTTTGGGGAGGGAAAAGGGTGGGGGGGGTGGGCGGGGGGCCGGTGGGGGCCGGTGCACGGGGTGGGGTCCGGTGGTGGTGGGATGGTGTTTGGAGGAGAGAAAGGGGGGGAAATAAAGTGGGGAGGGATAGAGGGGGGTATAGGAAAGAAAATGAAGAAGGAAATATGGGGGAAAAGGGGGGGAAGGGGGTTATTAGAAAATGGCAATGGGGGAATAGGAAATGGGGAAAGAGGGAAAGGGAAGGATTTGGTTTTTGGTGAGGGTTAGGAGGGAAGGGGAATGAGAGAAATGAATGGGATAGGGGGAGTATTTTTGGGGAGTTAATTGGGGGGGGGTAGGAATATAATGAGGGATTGAAAAAATGAAAGGGGGGGGAAATAGGAAAGGGGAGAAAGGAAAGGTGGGGATAGAGGTATGGGGGATGGAAACAGGAAAGGGGGGGGAAGAAATATAGGAGTTATAAATAAGGGAAGAAAGAAGGGAACATAAGGGAGTGATAGAAAAAAGGGGAAAGGGAAAGGAAAGGAGTAGGAGGGGAAAATAGGAAAGGGAGAGAAAAAGGGAGAGAATGAAGGGGATAAAAGAGGGGGGAGTTAGAAGGGAAAAGGAAAATAGAGGAGGAAAGGAAGAAAAGGGGGAAGGGTAAAGGGAAAGAAAAGAGGGAAAAGAAAATGTCCACCATAAAAAAAACCAAATAAACCCATAAATAAACCAAATAAGGAGATTTTTTAAAAAATTTTAAAAAAAAGTCGACAGTGCGCGCGCGCGTGCGGCTCTTCTTACGGTTTTTATTTTTTTTTTTGACCACCAACCAAAAAATTATAAAAATTCTCCAAACTCCAGATATATCATATGGGTGAGTCAGAGGGGAAGAGTGGAGAAAAGAGAGAGAGGGAGTTGAGAGAAGTAGAAAGAGAGAGGAAGTCCCAAAAAGATTATAAAAGAGTTCGGTATTTTACCGAAGTGCTTCCGAGGGGAGGAGGAAAGTGAGGTAGTAAGTGAAAGAGTAAAGAAGTTAGTTGAGTTCCAAAACGAGAAGCTATGAGAAGAGAGGTATTTTAGAGAAGAAGAGTTAAGAAGAAAAGGGAAGCAGAAGGTCTAAGAGCTGAGATGGTCGTTCTGCGTTGAATATGACAAAATTTTGGAGGGTTGATTTTGAAATCGGGGCCGGGCTGGGTGGTTCGGTGGGGCCGTGTGGGTGGTGTGATGGCGTGGTGGGTGGGGTGGGTGGTTTTGGAGAGGAGGATAAATGACCCAAAAAAAAAAACCTAAATACAGGCGATTGGTGGATTGTTTTAAATAAGGAACGACAGGCTGAGCGGGAGGGGCACTTCCGCTCTTCTCTTTGCTTGGGGCTCCGCGGCGGGAGGGGCTTCTTACGTTTTTTTTTTTTTTTTTTTGTTTTTTTTTTTTTTTTTTTGTGTGTGTGTTTTTTTTTGTTTTTGTTTTTGTTTTTTTTTTTTTGTTTTTTTTGACCAAAAAATTTAATTTCTTCAAATTTCTCCCAAAAACTCAGGAATAGATTCATCTGGGTGTTCCGTGGGGAAATAAGAATTAGGGAAAGAAGAGAAATGGAAGTAATAGAAAAAAAAAGTCCAACGCAGATCTGTTTTGGGTTTTGTTTGAAAAATGGTGGGTGGCGGTGCTGCCGGGTCGGTGGTTTGGTCGGTGGGGGGTGGGTTTGTGGTTTTTTTTTTGGTTGAGGGTTTTGTGGGGTTTTTTTGGTGGTTTTTGGTGAATGAAAATGACCAAACAAAAAATCCCAAATACACAGCGCGTATATTTGATTTTTTTTTTTTTTAAAATAAGACGTACCCCCACCATGGACAGGCATATTTGTCTTTAGTGTTTGTTGCTGCGGCTTACGTTTTCTTTTTTTTTTTTTTGTACCAAACAATAAAATAAAAAAAAAAAATAATAAAATTCTTCACAAAATAGGATATTTCATCTGGGGGGGTTCCGAGGGGTGTGAGATGAAGTAAAAAGGAAAAGTCAAAAGCAGGAAGAAGAAGGTTTTAGAAAGACAGATGGTTTTAAGGTTTGGTTGAAATACGCGGGCCGGAGCGGGGTGGTTTTGGTGGGGAAGGGGAAATTAGAAGAGGGTAAGGGAGTTATGGGAAATTAGTGATAGGGAAAGGGGGGGGGGAAAAAGGGGGGAAATAGGGGGAGGGAAAATAGGAAAGGGGGAGAAAAAAGAGGTGGGGGCGGGGAAGAAGGGGAGGGTAAAGAGAAAAGGGTAAGATAATAGGGAAAGAATGGGAATAGGGGGGGGGGGGAGAAATATAGATAATATGAACAACCCAAAAACCAAACATGCCCGATTTAATTTTATTTTTTTTTAAAAAAAAAAGGAGACATGGCTGCGGCGCGCTTACGTTTTTTTTTTTTTTTTTTTTTCTTTTTTGACCCAAAAAGTTAAAAATTAAAATTTATTCAAATTTCTTTCCTAACTAGGATATATCAATCTGGGGGTACGCCGCCGAAGGGGAGGGGAAAAGTCATACGCAGGTAAGGTGTTGGTTGAATTTCGGGGCCAGGGTGGTTTGGAGCGAGAAATAGGAGAGGAGAAAAATGACCAAAAAAAAACCTAACAGGCGATTTTTTTTTAATTTTACAATTTTTTATAAAGACACCGGAACTGGCGCGCGGCTTATAGCGGCTTTACGTTTTTTTTTTTTTTTTTTGTTTTTTTCTTTTTTTTTTGGACCAAAAATTAATATATTTCTCCAAAATTTCTCACAAATCTAGGATTTTATATACATCTTGGGGGGCCGAGGGGGAGTCTCCCCAACCAGAAAGGTTTGGTTGTGATGATTGATATCGCGGCCCGGTTGGTTTTTGGTGAAAGAAAGAAAATGACCCCCTAAAACCCAATAAGGCGATTTTAAAAGACGTCTTGGGGCGGACGCGGCCGTAAGGTTTTTTTTTTTTTTTTTTTTGGTCCCAAAAATTTTTATTTCTCAAACTAGGTATTTCTTTCTATCGGTGGGTACGTGGGGGAGTCCAATACACAGAGGTTTGGTTGAAATCGGGGCCGGGGGGTTGTGGTGAAATTGGTTTAGATTATGTGGTTATTGTTTGTCTTTAGCTTTTTTTTTTATGTATGTTGTGGGGGGGGGGTTTATTGAGGTGGGTGTTTTTTGGGGGGATTTTTACTTGGTAATTATTTTGTTACCTTTATGGGGTGGAGTTTTTTTTTTTCTTTTTTTTTGGTAGAGGTAGGTATTAGCGGTCGTGGTTATGAGTGAAGAGAGGAGGGTGAGGGAAGAAGATGGGCGGTAGGGAGAGGAGGAGGGTAGGGGGGGGGGGGGTGGGGGGGTGGGGTGGCGGGCGGGGGGGGGTGGGGGGGTGGGGGGGGGGGGGGGTGGGGGGGGGGGGGGGGGGCCGGGGGGGTGGGGGGGGGGGGGGTGGGTTAAATTTTTCTATATTTTTTTGGGTTTTGGGCGGATTTTGGGCGCAACATTTAGAGGAAATTTTTCATTTCTGGGTGGGGCGGGGAGGTGGGTATAGTACCGATTGGCATAGAACGAGTAAAGGAAAAGATCGGGGGAGTTCCAAGATAGAAGAGAAACAAAGAGGAAAGGTTAAATAGCGATAGAAGGGGAAAGTGAACGAGAAGGTCGGAAAAGAGAATAGGAAAAACTCATGAAGGGTGAAAGTAACTACGCATAAAGATAGTCATAAGGAGATAGAGTCATACGCAGGATAGGAAAAGGTAGGTTTAAGGTTAGAGTAGGTTTGGTTGATGAATTTGAATGTGTATGTGGATGTACATTTTTTGTAATGTGTATGGTTTTGTTGAAATTTGTTTTTGATAATCGGGCCCGGGTGGTTGTTTTGGGCGGCCGGGGTGGGTGCGGTGGTGGGGTGTCGGACGGGGTGGTGGGGTGGGCGGTGGGTCACGGTGGTTGGGTTTGGTGTGTTTTGGAGGGGGGGAGGGAGGGAGAAAGAAAGGGGGAAGGAGTGGGGGAGGGAAAAGAATAAATTAGGGAGGAGAAATGAGGGATGGGATGATAAAATTTAGGGAGATATAGAATGGAGGAAGGGAGAAAGAAAATAGGGGAGGGAAAAGGGGGGGGAAAGGATTGAGGAAAAAAGGGGCGAAAACAGAAAACAGGATAATAGAAGAAAAAGGAAATTGGAGGAAGGGAGGGAAAAAGGGGAAGCGAGAAAAGGGGGAAAAAAAAAGAAAGAAAGAGAAAAGATGGAGGGGGAAATTGAAAAAAAGAGGGAAATGAATGGGGGAGGATTTAAGGGGGAAAGAAAAAAAAAGAAAAGAAAGGAATGAATATTGGGGAGGGGAAAAATGGACCCAAAAAAAACTCATATTATACACAAATAACACCCCTTTCAGCAGGATTTTTTAAAATTTAGACGTGGTCCCGATACGATATACCTATTAACATCGGACATAGCTAGATTCATATACAGGGCAGCTCGAGAGCTCGGGCAGCTCGATTACCTTTCGTTTTTTCTTTTTTTTTTTTAAAGTTTTCGTCCTTTTTCCTTTTCCTCTTTTTTTTTTTTTTTTTTTTTAGTTTGACCAAACACAACAGTATAAAATTTTATAATTTTTCTTTTAGCTAATATAATTGTCTCCAAACTCGGATTTATCATCTGGGGGATCCATGAGGGAGATGTTGAGGAATGTGAGCTGAAACGACCGTGGGGTGGGGGGGTGTCACGTAGGGGAAGGATTAATGTATACGTCCCATGTCAGAAGAAAGCCCACATGAAGGTTTGGTTTTTTGGTTGAAAATACGCGGTCCGGGTGGTTTTGGAGGGGGAATAAAGAAAAAGGGAGGGGGAAGGCGAAATTGGACCAAAAAACCACTAGGCGTATTTTTTTTTAAAAGTCGACAGGGCGCGGCTTTATGTCTTTTTTTTTTTTTTTTTTAGTTTTTGTGTGACTGTGGTGACCAAAATTTTCAAAAATTTCTCAAACTCGGATATATCATCTGGGGGTCCGAGGGGAGTCCAACGCAGAAGGTTTGGTTGAAATCGGGCCGGTGGTTTTGGAGAAAATGACCAAAAACCAAACAGGCGATTTTAAAAAGACGACAGGCGCGCGGCTTACGTTTTTTTTTTTTTGACCAAAAATTTAAATTTCTCCAAACTCGGATATATCATCTGGGGGTCTGAGGGGAAGTCCAACGCAGAAGGTTTGGTTGAAATCGGGCCGGTGGTTTTGGAGAAAATGACCAAAAACCAAACAGGCGATTTTAAAAAGACGACAGGCGCGCGGCTTACGTTTTTTTTTTTTTTGACCAAAAATTTAAATTTCTCCAAACTCGGATATATCATCTGTGGGTCCGAGGGGAGTCCAACACAGAAGGTTTGGTTGAAATCGGGCCGGTGGTTTTGGAGAAAATGACCAAAAACCAAACAGGCGATTTTAAAAAGACGACAGGCGCGCGGCTTACGTTTTTTTTTTTTGAACAAAAATTAAAATTTCTTCAAATTTCTCCAAACTCGGATATATCATCTGGGGGTCCGAGGGGAGTCCAACGCAGAAGGTTTGGTTGAAATCGGGCCGGTGGTTTTGGAGAAAATGACCAAAAACCAAATAGGCGATTTTAAAAAGATGACAGGGCTGCGCGGCTTACGTTTTTTTTTTTTGACCAAAAATTAAAATTTCTCCAAATTTCTCCAAACTCGGATATATCATCTGGGGGTCCGAGGGGAGTCCAACGCAGAAGGTTTGGTTGAAATCGGGCCGGTGGTTTTGGAGAAAATGACCAAAAACCAAACAGGCGATTTTAAAAAAGACGACAGGCGCGCGGCTTACGTTTTTTTTTTTTTTTGACCAAAAATTTAAATTTATTCAAATTTCTCCAAACTCGGATATATCATCTGGGGGTCCGAGGGGAGTCCAACGCAGAAGGTTTGGTTGAAATCGGGCCGGTGGTTTTGGAGAAAATGACCAAAAACCAAACAGGCGATTTTAAAAAGACGACAGGTGCGCGGCTTACGTTTTTTTTTTTTTTTTGACCAAAAATTAAAATTTCTTCAAATTTCTCCAAACTCGGATATATCATCTGGGGGTCCGAGGGGAGTCCAACGCAGAAGGTTTGGTTGAAATCGGGCCGGTGGTTTTGGAGAAAATGACCAAAAACCTAACAGGCGATTTTAAAAAGACGACAGGCGCGCGGCTTACGTTTTTTTTTTTTTGACCAAAAATTAAAATTTCTCCAAACTCGGATATATCATCTGGGGGTCCGAGGGGAGTCCAACGCAGAAGGTTTGGTTGAAATCGGGCCGGTGGTTTTGGAGAAAATGACCAAAAACCAAACAGGCAATTTTAAAAAAGACGACAGGCGCGCGGCTTACGTTTTTTTTTTTTTTTACAAAAAATTTAAATTTTCTCCAAACTCGGATATATCATCTGTGGGTCCGAGGGGAGTCCAACACAGAAGGTTTGGTTTGAAATCGGGCCGGTAGTTTTGGAGAAAATGACCAAAAACCAAACAGGCGATTTTAAAAAGACGACAGGCGCGCGGCTTACGTTTTTTTTTTTTTGACCAAAAATGTAATTTTTCTTCAAATTTCTCCAAACTCGGATATATCATCTGGGGGTCCGAGGGGAGTCCAACGCAGAAGGTTTGGTTGAAATCGGGCCGGTGGTTTTGGAGAAAATGACCAAAAACCAAACAGCCGATTTTAAAAAGACGACAGGCGCGCGGCTTACGTTTTTTTTTTTTTTGACCAAAAATTAAAATTTCTTCAAATTTCTCCAAACTCGGATATATCATCTGGGGGTCCGAGGGGAGTCCAACGCAGAAGGTTTGGTTGAAATCGGGCCGGTGGTTTTGGAGAAAATGACCAAAAACCAAACAGGCGATTTTAAAAAGACAGGCGCGCGGCTTACGTTTTTTTTTTTTTGACCAAAAATTTAAATTTCTCCAAACTCGGATATATCATCTGGGGGTCCGAGGGGAGTCCAACGCAGAAGGTTTGGTTGAAATCGGGCCGGTGGTTTTGGAGAAAATGACCAAAAACCAAACAGGCGATTTTAAAAAGACGACAGGCGCGCGGCTTACGTTTTTTTTTTTTTGACCAAAAATTAAAATTTCTCCAAACTCAGATATATCATCTGGGGGTCCGAGGGGAGTCCAACGCAGAAGGTTTGGTTGAAATCGGGCCGGTGGTTTTGGAGAAAATGACCAAAAACCAAACAGGCGATTTTAAAAAGACGACAGGCGCGCGGCTTACGTTTTTTTTTTTTTGACCAAAAATTTAAATTTCTTCAAATTTCTCCAAACTCGGATATATCATCTGGGGGTCGGGGGGAGTCCAACGCAGAAGGTTTGGTTGAAATCGGGCCGGTGGTTTTGGAGAAAATGACCAAAAACCAAACAGGCGATTTTAAAAAGACGACAGGTGCGCGGCTTACGTTTTCTTTTTTTTGACCAAAAATTAAAATTTCTCCAAACTCGGATATATCATCTGGGGGTCCGAGGGGAGATCCAACGCAGAAGGTTTGGTTGAAATCGGGCCGGTGGTTTTGGAGAAAATGACCAAAAACCAAACAGATATTTTAAAAAGACGACAGGCGCGCGGCTTACGTTTTTTTTTTTTTTTTGACCAAAAAGTTAAAATTTCTTCAAATTTCTCCAAACTCGGTTATATCATCTGGGGGTCCGAGGGGAGTCCAACGCAGAAGGTTTGGTTGAAATCGGGCCGGTGGTTTTGGAGAAAATGACCAAAAACCAAACAGGCGATTTTAAAAAGACGACAGGCGCGCGGCTTACGTTTTTTTTTTTTTTGACCAAAAATTAAAATTTCTCCAAATTTCTCCAAACTCGGATATATCATCTGGGGGTCCGAGGGGAGTCCAACGCAGAAGGTTTGGTTGAAATCGGGCCGGTGGTTTTGGAGAAAATGACCAAAAATCAAACAGTGCGATTTTAAAAAGACGACTGGCCGCGCGGCTTACGTTTTTTTTTTTTTGACCTAAATTTTAAATTTCTTCAAATTTCTCCAAACTCGGATATATCATCTGGGGGTCCGAGGGGAGTCCAACGCAGAAGGTTTGGTTGAAATCGGGCCGGTGGTTTTGGAGAAAATGACCAAAAACCAAACAGGCGATTTTAAAAAGACAACAGGTGCGCGGCTTACGTTTTCTTTTTTTTGACCAAAAATTGAAATTTCTCCAAACTCGGATATATCATCTGGGGGTCCGAGGGGAGTCCAACGCAGAAGGTTTGGTTGAAATCGGGCCGGTGGTTTTGGAGAAAATGACCAAAAACCAAACAGGCGATTTTAAAAAGACGACAGGCGCGCGGCTTACGTTTTTTTTTTTTTTTGACCAAAATTAAAATTTTATTCAAATTTCTCCAAACTCAGATATATCATCTGGGGGTCCGAGGGGAGTCCAACACAGAAGGTTTGGTTGAAATCGGGCCGGTGGTTTTGGAGAAAATGACCAAAAACCAAACAGGCGATTTTAAAAAGACGACAGGCGCGCGGCTTAGGTTTTTTTTTTTTTGACCAAAAATTTAAATTTCTCCAAATTTCTCCAAACTCGGATATATCATCTGGGGGTCCGAGGGGAGTCCAACGCAGAAGGTTTGGTTGAAATCGGGCCGGTGGTTTTGGAGAAAATGACCAAAAACCAAACAGCCGATTTTAAAAAGACGACAGGCGCGCGGCTTACGTTTTTTTTTTTTTTTGACCAAAAATTAAAATTTCTTCAAATTTCTCCAAACTCGGATATATCATCTGGGGGTCCGAGGGGAGTCCAACGCAGAAGGTTTGGTTGAAATCGGGCCGGTGGTTTTGGAGAAAATGACCAAAAACCAAACAGGCGATTTTAAAAAGACGACAGGCGCGCGGCTTACGTTTTTTTTTTTTTTTGACCAAAAATTAAAATTTCTCCAAACTCGGATTATATCATCTGGGGGTCCGAGGGGAGTCCAACGCAGAAGGTTTGGTTGAAATCGGGCCGGTGGTTTTGGAGAAAATGACCAAAAACCAAACAGGCGATTTTAAAAAGACGACAGGCGCGCGGCTTACGTTTTTTTTTTTTTTGACCAAAAATTTAAATTTCTCCAAACTCGGATATATCATCTGGGGGTCTGAGGGGAGTCCAACGCAGAAGGTTTGGTTGAAATCGGGCCGGTGGTTTTGGAGAAAATGACCAAAAACCAAACAGGCGATTTTAAAAAGACGACAGGCGCGCGGCTTACGTTTTTTTTTTTTTTGACCAAAAATTTAAATTTCTCCAAACTCGGATATATCATCTGTGGGTCCGAGGGGAGTCCAACACAGAAGGTTTGGTTGAAATCGGGCCGGTGGTTTTGGAGAAAATGACCAAAAACCAAACAGGCGATTTTAAAAAGACGACAGGCGCGCGGCTTACGTTTTTTTTTTTTGACCAAAAATTAAAATTTCTTCAAATTTCTCCAAACTCGGATATATCATCTGGGGGTCCGAGGGGAGTCCAACGCAGAAGGTTTGGTTGAAATCGGGCCGGTGGTTTTGGAGAAAATGACCAAAAACCAAATAGGCGATTTTAAAAAGACGACAGGCGCGCGGCTTACGTTTTTTTTTTTTTGACCAAAATTAAAATTTCTCCAAATTTCTCCAAACTCGGATATATCATCTGGGGGTCCGAGGGGAGTCCAACGCAGAAGGTTTGGTTGAAATCGGGCCGGTGGTTTTGGAGAAAATGACCAAAAACCAAACAGGCGATTTTAAAAAGACGACAGGCGCGCGGCTTACGTTTTTTTTTTTTTGACCAAAAATTTAAATTTCTTCAAATTTCTCCAAACTCGGATATATCATCTGGGGGTCCGAGGGGAGTCCAACGCAGAAGGTTTGGTTGAAATCGGGCCGGTGGTTTTGGAGAAAATGACCAAAAACCAACAGGCGATTTTAAAAAGACGACAGGCGCGCGGCTTACGTTTTTTTTTTTTTTTGACCAAAAATTAAAATTTCTTCAAATTTCTCCAAACTCGGATATATCATCTGGGGGTCCGAGGGAGTCCAACGCAGAAGGTTTGGTTGAAATCGGGCCGGTGGTTTTGGAGAAAATGACCAAAAACCAAACAGGCGATTTTAAAAAGACGACAGGCGCGGGGGCTTACGTTTTTTTTTTTTTGACCAAAAATTAAAATTTCTCCAAACTCGGATATATCATCTGGGGGTCCGAGGGGAGTCCAACGCAGAAGGTTTGGTTGAAATCGGGCCGGTGGTTTTGGAGAAAATGACCAAAAACCAAACAGGCAATTTTAAAAAAGACGACAGGCGCGCGGCTTACGTTTTTTTTTTTTTTGACCAAAAATTTAAATTTCTCCAAACTCGGATATATCATCTGTGGGTCCGAGGGGAGTCCAACACAGAAGGTTTGGTTGAAATCGGGCCGGTGGTTTTGGAGAAAATGACCAAAAACCAAACAGGCGATTTTAAAAAGACGACAGGCGCGCGGCTTACGTTTTTTTTTTTTTGACCAAAAATGAAAATTTCTTCAAATTTCTCCAAACTCGGATATATCATCTGGGGGTCCGAGGGGAGTCCAACGCAGAAGGTTTGGTTGAAATCGGGCCGGTGGTTTTGGAGAAAATGACCAAAAACCAAACAGCCGATTTTAAAAAGACGACAGGCGCGCGGCTTACGTTTTTTTTTTTTTTTGACCAAAAATTAAAATTTCTTCAAATTTCTCCAAACTCGGATATATCATCTGGGGGTCCGAGGGGAGTCCAACGCAGAAGGTTTGGTTGAAATCGGGCCGGTGGTTTTGGAGAAAATGACCAAAAACCAAACAGGCGATTTTAAAAAGACGACAGGCGCGCGGCTTACGTTTTTTTTTTTTTTGACCAAAAATTTAAATTTCTCCAAACTCGGATATATCATCTGGGGGTCCGAGGGGAGTCCAACGCAGAAGGTTTGGTTGAAATCGGGCCGGTGGTTTTTGGAGAAAATGACCAAAAACCAAACAGGCGATTTTAAAAAGACGACAGGCGCGCGGCTTACGTTTTTTTTTTTTTGACCAAAAATTAAAATTTCTCCAAACTCAGATATATCATCTGGGGGTCCGAGGGGAGTCCAACGCAGAAGGTTTGGTTGAAATCGGGCCGGTGGTTTTGGAGAAAATGACCAAAAACCAAACAGGCGATTTTAAAAAGACGACAGGCGCGCGGCTTACGTTTTTTTTTTTTTGACCAAAAATTTAAATTTCTTCAAATTTCTCCAAACTCGGATATATCATCTGGGGGTCCGAGGGGAGTCCAACGCAGAAGGTTTGGTTGAAATCGGGCCGGTGGTTTTGGAGAAAATGACCAAAAACCAAACAGGCGATTTTAAAAAGACGACAGGTGCGCGGCTTACGTTTTCTTTTTTTTGACCAAAAATTAAAATTTCTCCAAACTCGGATATATCATCTGGGGGTCCGAGGGGAGTCCAACGCAGAAGGTTTGGTTGAAATCGGGCCGGTGGTTTTGGAGAAAATGACCAAAAACCAAACAGCCGATTTTAAAAAGACGACAGGCGCGCGGCTTACGTTTTTTTTTTTTTTTTGACCAAAAGTTAAAATTTCTTCAAATTTCTCCAAACTCGGATATATCATCTGGGGGTCCGAGGGGAGTCCAACGCAGAAGGTTTGGTTGAAATCGGGCCGGTGGTTTTGGAGAAAATGACCAAAAACCAAACAGGCGATTTTAAAAAGACGACAGGCGCGCGGCTTACGTTTTTTTTTTTTTGACCAAAAATTAAAATTTCTCCAAATTTCTCCAAACTCGGATATATCATCTGGGGGTCCGAGGGAAGTCCAACGCAGAAGGTTTGGTTGAAATCGGGCCGGTGGTTTTGGAGAAAATGACCAAAAATCAAACAGGCGATTTTAAAAAGACGACAGGCGCGCGGCTTACGGTTTTTTTTTTTTGACCAAAAATTTAAATTTCTTCAAATTTCTCCAAACTCGGATATATCATCTGGGGGTCCGAGGGGAGTCCAACGCAGAAGGTTTGGTTGAAATCGGGCCGGTGGTTTTGGAGAAAATGACCAAAAACCAAACAGGCGATTTTAAAAAGACAACAGGTGCGCGGCTTACGTTTTCTTTTTTTTGACCAAAAATTGAAATTTCTCCAAACTCGGATATATCATCTGGGGGTCCGAGGGGAGTCCAACGCAGAAGGTTTGGTTGAAATCGGGCCGGTGGTTTTGGAGAAAATGACCAAAAACCAAACAGGCGATTTTAAAAAGACGACAGGCGCGCGGCTTACGTTTTTTTTTTTTTTTTGACCAAAAATGAAAATTTCTTCAAATTTCTCCAAACTCAGATATATCATCTGGGGGTCCGAGGGGAGTCCAACACAGAAGGTTTGGTTGAAATCGGGCCGGTGGTTTTGGAGAAAATGACCAAAAACCAAACAGGCGATTTTAAAAAGACGACAGGCGCGCGGCTTAGGTTTTTTTTTTTTTGACCAAAAATTTAAATTTCTCCAAATTTCTCCAAACTCGGATATATCATCTGGGGGTCCGAGGGGAGTCCAACGCAGAAGGTTTTGGTTGAAATCGGGCCGGTGGTTTTGGAGAAAATGACCAAAAACCAAACAGGCGATTTTAAAAAGACGACAGGCGCGCGGCGTACGTTTTTTTTTTTTTTGACCAAAAATTAAAATTTCTTCAAATTTCTTCAAACTCGGATATATCATCTGGGGGTCCGAGGGGAGTCCAACGCAGAAGGTTTGGTTGAAATCGGGCCGGTGGTTTTGGAGAAAATGACCAAAAACCAAACAGGCGATTTTAAAAAGACGACAGACGACAAATAGAATATAAGAATATCCTTATACTATCATACAAATGAAACAGTAGAATATCTAAAGAAAGAATATTTTATTTTTCTTCAACTATTCATGTTCATTGTTACTAGGTCATTTTCTTTCTATGCTGTGTTTTGTTACTGTTTGGATATATCGTCTTTTTCCTTTTCTATAAATGCAGATGTTTATATTATTCATTGCATTATAAGTTGTAGTGTTTGTTTTTTTAAAGTATATATTTCAGTCATTTTTTTTATCTTTATTTGATAGTATAGTTGAGAGAGACATGACATGCAGCAAAAGGCCACCCGATGCAGGATTCAAACCAGGGCCAACTGCAGCTTCTGCACATGGGGCCCCTGCTCTACCCACTCCACCACACTATGGATAACCCTGACTCGATACCATGTATTGTGTTGAGCTTTCTTTCTGTGTTGTTGTTGCTTATCTGTTGTGTTGTTTTATTTCTCTTTTCCTGTTTAAAATACATTTTCCAATCAATCAATCCAAACCAGAACTGTCACTTTTCTGTGTCCCCCTGGAAACATGACTGCTGTGTGTGTGTTGAGTGTTTGCTTTAGATGTTAAAGGTGTTTCTTTGTGTTTTGTGTTTTGTCTCTTTGGCTGTGTTTTATTGAGACACAATCCATTGAGCTCTCATGGAAAATGTAGTCATTGGTCACTCATGCACATGAACTACAAACAATGGGGCTACAGAAAAGGATCCACTCCCTCAAGGAAGTAATGACCAGAAATGTTGCCAGTTGTTGAGAAAGGGCAGAGGTGTTTCCTTGTGAGGCTGGAAAAACCAGGTTGCCTCACAGGTAACAGAGTGAAGACAGTTCCTGGTCCAGGAAAATAAATACAGGTGTGACTGACTCAGGCTCCATCAGTCCTCCTGCTCACCTGAGACGAGATCTTCCATGATGCTTCACTTCGGCTTCAGCAGCGCACTGTGTGAGTACATGACAATTACCATGAGGGTTTGAGACAGACTGTTATTATATGTGGTTACATTTAGCATTTGATTTAAGTTGCCACAACTTCCAAGAGGAATGGGCACTCATCATATATGCAGATAACATGCAGATTTAATTTGCTGTTTCATGTAAAGATGATTTCCCATTTACTCTGTGGTGGCATGGTGGATGAGTGGGTGCTGGGTTTGATTTCCTATAGTCTCTTGTTTTCTAATATCTGGGTAAATGTTTTCAAATAACAGTTCCTGTGTTTTAGTTGTCTCACTGATGCAAAGTCTGTGATGTACAAGTCCTGTTTGACAAGTTTGACAAGTTTGACTGTGATGTTTGTTTGTTTTTTCCAGTGTTGGCAGCAACATGTATGCTTTTGACCAAAGGTAAATATCTGATCTATGTTCATGTGTGTGTGTGTGTGTGTGTGTGTGTGTGTGTGTGTGTGTGTGTGTGTGTGTGTGTGTGTGTGTGCGTGCGTGCGTGCGTGCGTGCGTGCGTGTGTGCGTGTGTGCGTGTGTGTGTGTGTGTGTGTGTGTGCGCGCGTGTGCGTATTATATGAGACATGGAGTCAATAATTTGTACTTTTCTTTTTATATCTCTTTATTTTTGTAGTTTCCACAGAGACGGCCATCACCTGTGACAATGGCAGCAATGTCCAGCGCCTGAGCTGTGGTATGAACTTTATAAATGTTTGTCTTATTTATTCTTAAAGGCTGAGTGCACCAAGTACACAACCAAATATTTCAGTACCCACATGCTCATTCTGTGTATATCACTAATTAACCATGAAAGCCACATAGATCAAAAAGTCCATCTGGGTCCAGTTCTCTAAAACCTGACCGAGATGAGACATTCTAAAGACAAATACCTAATTGCTGTTGCACTAAATCACAATATACAGTCATGAATATAACTTGACACTTTTCTCTTCTTAAACAGATCAGGGGGTGATCAGTGTGCAGGCATCTTTGTACGGACGTCTGAACAGTAAGACCTGCAGTGAAGGGAGACCTAGTAATCAGGTCACCAGCACCAATTGTTCTCAGAGCGGCACTGTGAATATCATCAGGAGGAGGTAGCTGCACACCTTCACACAGTCACTGGATTGAATAACATGACTCAGTAAAATGTATTTGCCGCAGGGGACAAAAAGGGAGAGGGGGGAACAACAGATTTTGGTTTGGGCTGAAGAATTAAAAAAAAAAAAATAGATTAGTAGTAGTTAGATTAATCATGTTTTTATACTACCAAAATACACCTCTCTGCTACCACTGAACAGCTATTGCCTTTTTCTAACACATTTTTCTCAGTTACTCAGAGACTATTTGGACTAGGCTCACCAAACTTGTATAGATTAAACATACATGTGTCAGCTAATAAGTCATGCCATTTAAAGATGGTTACATCAATCACAATATTCATTTGAATGGAAGAATCCAGATGTTGCAACTGACCCCAAACGTGGGGACAGTTGCAACACGGATAAGGGACGGTTGCAACATATTAAACATACATTAAATTTCACTAATCAACTTTTGATTAGTGAAATAATAAGCAAAGTATTTCTAAAATATGCATTGTCTTACAATAATACTATAGTATTATTTAGTTATTTAGTAATATTTATCAGAGAACAGTTGGAGTTTTGTTTTGTGTAGAACAAAGGCCAGGAGTCAATGTGCAGAGGTTAACAGTGGTAATACAACTCAATAGCTCAGTGTGAGACAAGAAGAATGGAACTATTTGCAATATAAACAACTTTTATAAACATGCACTCTACTTTTGGATGATTTATTCACTGTATGACATCAAATAAATTAACTTTTCTCCAATTTTCATAGGAACATATATGTGGCTACTTCTGTCCCATAGAACAAGATACAACTATAACAACAGCTATAGATACAAATTGCATATTTCATTATAGGAAGTTATCTGGGGAATTATTTTGAAATCTTTAGCATTAGTCTCTCATGGTTTAATATAATTGACTGTTCTGTTCATCATGAGGAATGAAATTGATGTATTGTATATCAGCTATGACATAACATCATGTACTAGCTAGACACAATGACACTGGCACATGCTAACCATGTCATTTGATAGTCAACAAAACAGTGATTCAAACTAGGTAGGTTTGGATTAATTCATAGAAAAGGCCAGGACAGTGTGACAAAAATACAGCTCAAGAAAAAAGCTACTTTCATACCTCTAAAACAACTTTGTCTCAGTACAAGCAGGAGCAGATGCTGAAGATGTCTTCTTGGTGGGTAGAGGGTCTAGCTGTGAATGTTCAGTGTTGAGTGTCATCACTCTAGCATCTTTCTGATTGGAGAAATAAGGCTTCTTGCAACCGTCCTTTGTTGCAACTGTCCCCAGTCTCCCCTACACCTAACCCCATGGGTGGGGTTAGTTGTAACACCTCTGTTTCATGCAAATAATTTCATAAAATTATATCTATATCAATTCTACCAATATACTATACAATATACTATAATATATTGTTTTCAGAATGACAGTGTTTAGCGTGAAAAAACTACAAAGTAATCTAATACGACAGAGTATTAGGGCCACATTGAGAAAAAAAATCACAGACTTCGAGGAGAATAAAGTCATAAATTTACGAGAATAAAGTCAAAAAAAGTCATAATATTACGAGAATAAAGTCATACATTTACGAGATTGAAGTCATAATATTACGAGAATTAAGTGGCAATTTTATGAGAAAAAGGAATAGATGCATTTTCTTGCATATTCTTTTCAAAGTCTGATACTGATGTGGTGCTGATGTGCCAAGCCCCAGTATATAGGATTCGTATTCTCTGCTCCAGCTCGTTCCCAAAGAAGCGTACTGGCAGTGGCAACCATCATCAGTACCGACGACTGTGCTGTCGCCGTTACCGGTAGCGGTGCCAAGCAAAGCTCCAGAGCTCGAGCTCTGGAGGGGATCTTGTCGGCCGTGTGGCCCAACACAGGGCGCAGGGAGACTGGGCTTGAGCTTGGGCTCTGGAGCTTTAGCGGAGCGGCACAATGTACTGTACCACTTTAATGAGTTTAGAAACATTATTTTAAAGGGATAGTTCACCCAAAATTCAAATTTCACTCATTATCTACTCACCCTCATGTCGACTAAGGGCTGGGAGAAGTTTCAGAGTCCTCCGTGCCTTCTCTGAGTTACAGGGGGGCTCGGCGCAGCACTGCATGTCCATATGACGGTTATGAACGGAGCTCACTTTTCTTCGTCCAAAAAGACACACCAAAAAACATCCAAATACCTCCATACTGCTCGTCTGAAATGTCCCTCTTGTATTGAAGCCCCAACATGAGAAATTGTTCTGAAAAAAAATTAAATAAGTATATGTTTTAAGCTTGTTTGTAGCGGAAGCTCCCAGCACTGCTCTTCCTGGTCCGTCCAAATCTCGCACGATTTGCATTGACACCCAGTTCACGGCTCCGCAAATCGCACGAGATTCCGGCAGAGCAACACTATGGGAGCTTCCGCTACAAACAAGCTTAAAACATATACTTATTTAATTTTTTTCTGAACAATTTCTCACGTTGGGGCTTCAATACAAGAGGGACATTACAGACGAGCATGGTGTGTATTTTTAGACGAAGAAAAATGAGCTCAGTTCGCAACCGTTATGGACATGCAGTGCTGCACGGAGCCCCACTGTGACTCCGAGAAGGCACGGAGGACTCTGAAACTTCTCCCAGCCCTTAGTCGACATGAGGGTGAGTAGATAATGAGTGAAATTTGAATTTTGGGTGAACTATACCTTTAAGGTCGTAAAACTATATTGTGGGGCTCTCCTTGTTTGTGAAACCTAATAGCCTACTGATGTAGGCTACAACTTCACGAAATGCTCCACGGCCCACATTAACAACTTTCCTCTACTGGAAACCAGACCAGCTTCAGGTCCTAAAACTGATCCAAAACTGCGCAAAGACAAAATAGATGTTATTTTCAAATGAACAAAATATTGACACTCTTACTGTCATCCCTAAAGGTGTGACGGCAAGAGGGTGTGTGAGTTCAACACGTTGGATGTTCGTGCCACTGATCCCTGCTTTGGCACATACAAATATGTGGAGACAAACTACACCTGCTTCCCAGCAAGTCAGTCACACACCTGGACAAAATCCATATTCACCACTCACTCAGATCCACCAACAAGTCAAGTAAATTCTATGTCTAATGATGATTAATGTTCCTTTAACAGTTCAAGTCACTGCATGCGAGGGCTCTACGGCCAATTTGTTCTGTGGTAAGATGAATTGTTTTCTTTTTTGCATTTATAGTGGATTAATGTGATAAACAAAAGCATCTTTTAATCAAATATGTTTTGCTGAGTCAAGGAAAATCATACATCTGGTGTCATGTTATATTAATGCTTGTGTTCACAAAGAAAACTGTTATAAAACAATATTAAAATACAATATATCCGCATAAGAAACAATAGACATGACAATGGAATTTGAACATTATTCAAGGTGAAGAAATGAAAGCAAGAAAGACAGAAAGAGAATGAATTAATTAGAAGAAAAATAATTAAATAAAACATTAAGCAGTGTGGGAAACCAGGTTGTAATTTAATTTATATGTGTCAGATGTGCAATAGGGAGTTTTAATCATATTGTTGGCATATGTCCTCTAAGACATCTCTCATGTAACGTACTGATTTAATCACACAGCCAATGTTGCATGTAGAAACTGTTGTTTGTGTCCATGACATTAGAGTAGAGTAGAGTAGAGAGTAGAGAATACTTTATTCATCCCTAGGAGGGAAAGTCAAATTAGTCCAGTAGCTCACACGACAATGACACAAAAAAAAAGAAAGAAAGATGGAGCAGGGCCGCCGGATGGAGTGATTAGTAATATGTGTTAAGCTCAGATGAGGCAGGAAGAGAGGAGCTGCTGTTGGGATGTATTTTCAGGGACACCAACAACAATAAGCAAAGGTTCTGGATCAAGATAAGTGTTAGTGATTTTATAGACATATTTGAAGGTGGCATACCAAAAAAAGGTTGAACAAAAGCATCTATTTTCTGATGTCTTTCTCTGATCAGATGAGGGTCAGGTGATATCTGTCCTTGGAGCTCACTACGGACGCAGTGACCAGACCACCTGCTCCTACAGACGGCCCGTCCGTCAGATTCAAAATACTCTCTGCTTCCACCCCACTAGCAAAGTTGCTAACAGGTACTGTTACTATTTACTGATGATGTTTATATCTTAAGTGAAGAAATTACAATTTATTCATTTTATGTTATGTTCATGAATAATAAATCTAATTCGGATTAAGGGACTCACCAAGTCCAAACTACACATAATATCTTACATATTTGTGTGTGTGTGAAGCCGGTTTTTACTCATGATACCCTGCATCCACAGCTGCAATGGGAGAAACACCTGCAGCATCAGAGCAAGCAACTCAGTGTTTGGAGACCCCTGTGGGGGCACTTACAAGTACCTGGAGTTGTCGTATGTGTGCCTGTGTAAGTATCTTAAAGGCCTGTAAACTGTGATCTAATTGTACAAAGGACAAACACCAACAAGATGTTCAAGTGGAGAAATGACTTCAGTCACTTGTTCCTTTGCAGATCCTGTGGCTGCTCCGGACACTCCACATCCGCCTGAGTAAACGGACCTTACCTATCACAATAAACATGGACAGAATAAAAGATAAATGCCAGTTGTGATTATGTCCATCTGTAGGTTTTTGTTTTTGTTTTCATTTTGATCAAGGTAAAACATGTCACTGCATTGTGTATTGTTAGCACCATAGTGTTGTGTTGCTGCAGAGACGCCCTGAACAAATCTTAAAATGCAAATGGACACGTTTGATACAAGACCCAACAACCATAATCAATTTTATATTTGTTTGTGAGAGTGAAACATGATGTAAAGATGAAGCAGAAATGACCATTCTTACTGAAATCACTGTCCATCCATATGATTACAATAAACTCAATTTTCAAAATACTGATGTGTCAAAGATTATTTTATACATTGACATGTTACATGCTCCACATGTACAGAATCAACTGAAACAACTTGTTGACTGATGAAACTGGAGAAACCAGAATCTTTCATTGATTTCTAAACCTTCAAAGACAGACCTTAGATCAGTCCATGTCTTTTTTTTTTTTTTACCTTGGATACATTTAATCAAAAACATATAAAAATCAGTAGTAGATGGGAAAAAAAGTGGGCAGAAAATATGGCAATTTGCAAAGGAGATCCAGAGAAGTAGGGAGACTAAAGGATTATGTAGGATATTGCATCATTTATAAATCACCCATATTTTGGGCTATGAGGTGGAATAGTATCTTTTACAATTTACAACTGATTATAATTATTATTATTATTATTATTATTATTATTATTATTATTATTATATTTCCTTGCTTCCTCATTTCACAGTTGAAATAACTCATCAGTTTTCTGAGGTTAGACCACAGGAAGCAGGGACACCCTGCTGTCAACATGACAACAATCTTTAAAGAGCCATGAAGCAGCACTGAGAAGGACACAGTGAGATGTCCCATCACCTCCCAGACCTACAACTTACTTTATGAGAAATGTTCCCAATAAATTTACATTACAACTTTCCTTGTGCTTTCCCCTGGCGCCACCCTCTGGTTTGGAGGTCAACTATGCAAACTTTCTGATGACTTCTATCTGAAAATTACTTGCTGGTTCTAACATTAGTCCATGTTGTAATGGACTTAATTGACAATTTTAATCAGAGACAGAAGAGCAGCTCACCACAATTAGAGCATGTCTTGCAGGCCGGTTGAACGCCTCCAGGAACAACTCTTTAGTCGTCTTCTTGATCTGTAAAATACAATCAACTGTGTGTTTTTTTTATTTTATTTTGTGATTTAAGTATTTTGGTTTGATAGGATAGTCAGGGAGAGACAGAAAATGGGGGAGACAGAGAGAGGGGAATGACACCGACTGCAGCAAGGACTATAGCCTCTATAGGGCTCAGTCCAGTGAGCTATTACGCCCCAGCTGACTGTGTTTTTATCATTTCTATTACAAAGAGACTGAGAAACATTGATAGTGGTTACAAGAAGAAATTTGTATGTAATACATAATCTGACACATGTGTGTAACTGGGTTTGTGGCTTTTCCAGTCACATCAAAACCAGATTAAACAAGGATCTCTGATTGGTTGGAGAGTTAACCAGTTGGCTAAGATCATGGAGTAGCAAAGTAGCTCAGCTAAATCTGGGTTTACCTGCTACTGTTTACTGCAGTTCATTATGGACGTGGACTGCTAGGGCTGATCGGACTGGCAACAGGCATGTGTAATTGACAGAGAGCCTCATTATTCCTTTCCTTTCTATTTGTATAAATTATATTTTAATGTGCTGGATAGTGTGGCCCGGAGCTTAGTCGGGGGAACTTACCTGCACAGTGCACAGTGTAGCGAGGGAGGGGCTTCTACTTCTAGTGTGTCAGCCACGTGAGTTGGTCAAGTGTGTAATTGCAGCGCCTCCACTAGAGGGTGGTTGCGTGTTATATTTGTAGTGTGCCTTAAAGGTCCAGTGTGTAATAATTGGCAAAGTTTATTGGCAAAATCTGAATATACTACCCATGAGTGTATAATCACTATAAAACAAGAAAAAGCAAAAATCTTCGCACATCTATTTCTTTGGCAGATCCGTCGGAGGATGACAATTAAGTCCAAATTAGAAAGGAAGAGTTCCCGCACACATAGCCAACTTGCAGAATTTATTGCATTGCAACATTTCGGTGCTAGACCTTTTTCAAACAAATGTTTGTGCCAACACAGGAAGCCATCTTAAATAAGAGTGGCTGTGTGACACAAACCAATCACTTTCCCACACGTCTGGGTGTGAGGAATTCAAATATTAAATATCAACATACAAACAATAGAAACAGCATTAATATACAAAGGTAAAGAGCAATGAATACATACAATAAATACTAAGCTGTCGTGACTGGATACATTAGGTCCTAATGGAAGGTAATAGCTAATCACAGTCAGAAACAATAAATACGACAGATACAATAGAAAAATAGAAGACAGAGGGACTTGCAATAAAAAAGTGTGCAAGGATACAATAGAAATCTGAAACAGTCTGAAAAAAAATCATGCAGAGTCTACCTGCATTATGTAAATGAGCACAAAACCAAAGGTCACATATAGATTCATAAGCCTGGTGATGTGAACATAAACATACGTGGCTACATCTTCTAGCTGGGCAGAAACCCCAATAGACATAAAGAATATTACCAATGGCAGTATTAACATGAAGACTATAAGTCTGAGGGATCACAGGAAACAGGTAAACAACAGTTCATCATTAAGTCCCTTCGTGTGCAGGAACTCCCCATGTTTGTACGGCAGCCCAAATGGAAAATCCAGCCAGCCAGAGAGCATGTTTTGCAAGTTTTGCGTTCATAAATAAACTAACAAAGAAGAAGGCGGAAGGAAAGAAGGAGGAAACAGCAGACATATCGTAAAATGGTTTAGATCTTCACCTCATCGCTCCATGCTCCTGAAATACTCCCAGTCGTGGGAAACAAGTTTTTTTGTCCTCGGAAGCCACCATCACTTTGCCGACGGGAGGGGTGAGTGCGGGCGAGCGAGCGAGCGAGCGCTGTAATCTAGAATCTGAACGCTGGATGTCACGGTTTTCCCCCCATTTTACACACTGGACCGTTAAGCTTGTGATTTCGCCTCTAAGTCGTTTTTATGAGCTGTCTTTTTCTACTGTAATAAAGATTATTGTATTGTTGTAATCGCTCTTCTCTGGGTGATTATTGGATGGCTCTGACTTGGTGACTCTGAGTTCACCACCTTGGATGAACCAACATCTCATTGCAGTACTATTCTTTTTTATTTGTGTGTAAATGCCTGTTTTACTTGTCAGTCATAGGATAAATGTTCTTACACCAGGTTGCTCCAAAAGGAAATGTACAAAGGAAATAAAATACAAAGAGAATTACATACTAACCCTAACCCTTCAGTCATTTAATGTCAACAGTAAAACATGCATGTTTCGACACAACATCTTCTGCTATGAGTCACTATCCATCGGAAGAGACACTGATCTGATTTGTGTTCTGCAGATCCAGACACTCTCAGGTCAAAACTGTGAAATCTCAATGAAACCACCCAATATACAAATAAAATACTTTGAATCAGCAACATGTGTCTTGCTTGTCTTTACTGTCAGTTTAAGTGAGGTGTGCACAGTAGTAGTAGTAGCTTCCTGAATCAGATGAAGGATCGCCAGTGACTGGCAGTGTTGACAGATATTAAAGGAAGTCCTGAGACAAAAAAAAGTTGGTTCTTTACAATTTCCTAAGAACTACTAGCCTCGTAAACCAGCCTCTCGCGGAAATGCATTTCATTTCATTTTGACGGAGAGTCTGGCCTCATTCCCCCTGTAAGCGTTTGGGGTGGGCGGGAGCTGGGCGGGAGTAGTAGCATCAACAGACAATCCTATTCAGCCAATCAGCAAGTTGGTGTAGTGACGGGGCTTTGCACCAATCGGTCCCTGATTGGCCAACGTGCTGTGTCAATCACAGCGGCGACGCTGATTGGCTCGGGCTTCTGAGGGTTTCAGGCCAAACGCTTACAGCGGGAATGAGGCCAGACTCTCCGTTGAAATGAAATGAAATGCATTTCCGCGAGAGGCTGGTTTACGGCTAAAGAACTACACCAATCAGGCATAACATTATGACCACCTGCCTATTGTGTGTGTGTGTTGGTTTCTATCAGAACCAGCATTAAAGCAGAAGTAAGTGATATATTTGTGTTAATATAAGTCTTAAATAGTTATATCTTCCGACAGCAATCACTTACATAGAGTGTTTGGACCGAAACACGGGTCTCTCAGTCCCTCTGCTCTGCTCTGAGCCCAGGAGAAAACATTTATCGTATCCAACAGTTTTTATCCAATGAGGAGAGAGAACGGCATGCAGGGCTGTGTGTGCAGCCAAGGGACGCCGTGAATGTGGCGACGTAGGGACGAGGACTGTTATGGTGCGTTCAAGGAAACTCGTATTTTTCCGACCGTGAAGTGGTACCAGTTCGATCTGGTAGGAGTTCACCGGTCGGAAGTTACGAGTGGCCGTTATAGTGACTTTAACCGGTAAAACAGGTCGGAAAAACACGAGTGGGTTGCCTGGAACGCTACAAAGTCATAAGTTGTGACTTGAAGCTGTAATTTACGATTTCAAAAGCCTGCCTGGAACGCAGCATTAGCGAAAACGACCGGACCACTTACTTCTGCTTTAACTTATTCAGCTATTTGAGAAACAGTAGCTGGTCTGCTGGATCAGACCACACAGCCTTCACTCCCCACGTGAATCAATGAGCCTGGGCCGCCCATGACCCTGTTGCTGGTTCACCACTCTTCCTTCCTTGGACCACCTTTGATAGATACTGCTGACCATTGCAGAGCGGGGTAACAGGGTAGACATGTATCAGGAATGGATTTTATGCATTTTGTGTGACACTAGTGGTGGATTTGCATGTGTGTGTGCGGCTTTACTGAGTGTGTGTGTGTGTGTGTGTGTGTGTGTGCAGTGATCTCATGGTGATGGGCTAACCTGAAACAGGTGTGCTGGGAGTGACTTTTCAGTCTCCCTCTGCTCTTCTTTGTGGCAGGTACCTGTGTGCATGTGTTCTGAGGCCACACAGTATCCACACCTTCAGCCATCTCCCCTTTCGTCTCTTTGAATTAACTTCCCCTGGACTCAATTATTCAGTGGTTACAAATAAATGCCTGAGTGGTGTATGGGGACAGCTAGAGCACATAGTTGTAACAGGAGCAGCAGTGTCAGATGCAAAATAATCTAAAATCTGCTTCTCTGGAAAAGTGAAAACTGAGAGTCTGCAATTTGCAATTTGACTGGCAGTGTTGACAGATCTTAAAGGAAATCCAGAGACAAAAAACAAACACATTGTTGACAATTTCCTAAGAACAATTATGTGCTCAAATGAAGCACGTAGCTGTAAAACAAGA
The DNA here is from genome assembly GCF_045865225.1 of Trachurus japonicus. Lineage (NCBI taxonomy): Eukaryota > Metazoa > Chordata > Actinopteri > Carangiformes > Carangidae > Trachurus > Trachurus japonicus. The sequence goes on along the minus strand of NC_140913.1, from coordinate 14,205,001 downwards.
TCAACAGGACCAGCAGTGATGCCAAATGTAAAATATTCAGATGTGTTTTGGCCTCACATCCTAATTCCTCACAAACATCTATGGGTATGATGTCCACAGAAATACTATAAGTAATGCACAAAATAGAGTCAGCTACATAAAATAATATTAAGAAAGCTTCTGGGCTTTTGAATTGTAATAATAATAATAATAATTAAGATTTATATAGCGCCTTTCAATTGTACTGTTTTTACGGAATTCGCAATAAGAATTGCAAATCTGAAATCCTATTATGGATTGGGCTCTGTTGGAGCAAAAGGGTGGGGTATTATGTTTATGTTTGTATTTTTATTCACTTATGCCTGAATTTGTAAACTCTCTTTATCAATAAAAAAGACTTGGAGAAAAAAAAACAGTTCCTCTTAAGAAACAGTACCAAAGATGAGCATCATCAGACACAGCATCATGACAATGTCCTCTGCTCTTAGACGCTCATATTGACAGAGGAAAAACTCCCAAGAATACCTTTCCCTTAACAGGGAAATAAAGGGAGAAACTTCAGGGTGAGTGACAGAGGAGGTGGATCCCCCACTCAGGAAAACAGACAGAAAATAACAGTTTACAATCTGGAATATGGGGCAGGATGTCCTCTCAAACTGTATGGATGTACAACAGCTCACAAGAGGAGGCACCCAAATAATCCTGCACAGCCTGGATGCTGCTCAGAGAGGGGCAACTAAACTCTGCATTGAGTCCCCCAGTCACAGGTGTATTTGTTGTTGCAATCCAACGGTACCATGAGTTAGCTATGTAGGAACTCTTACTTCATCAATGATGTGGGTTAATAAGAACTGATAATCTCACTGGAACTAGTAGTTCATGCTCAAGGTAAGGGATCGGCTGCTGCTGGGCATGCAGCCATCATTATATATTTATATATGTATATGTATAATATTTTATATTATACATCTCATCAAATGTGGCTGAAAGAAGGTCTTTTGCATGTCACACTGTCCTTGCCGGTCTAAAAATCTCAACTGCTCTGAGATGTTCCTGTGTGGAGCAGATGAAAAGGTTTGTTAAAATATCTGTCAGGGATTGATGAAGATGAAGAGAATGGAAATCCCTTTATTTACACATATGAACATACATTACTGAAATTCACTTTCATGGAAGATTCTGGGATTTTGTTGGCACCATGGAGATTTTTATGTTGACACTTTTAATCAGACTGGAAGGTCTGAATTCATATATTAGATGGGTATTTTGATGGAAAATACTGAAATTTGCCAATGTGAAGGCCAAGAATGATATAACCTGAAATTTAGTTCTTTTTACTGGCAAAATAAAAAGCTATTACATTTGAAAAGTCTGTTTGTAAAACATCTTGAAAATCGGTGTAAAGACAACTGTAAAATACTAATAACTAAAAAGAGGACTTTCTGTGAATTTGATTTCATAAAACTAGTGATTGTAACCATTGTTATCAAATTTAATTTAAAAAAAAATCTAATTTGAGAGAGAAGTATAAAAAAAATGATGGAGACATAATTTTTCCCAAAGTTCAATCATACAAGAAGACAGTCCAACCGCTCTCCAAAAATTAACATTCCAAAATTATGGAAATACATCACACACTCAGAAAACATCATTGTCAATAAGACAGCCCAACAGGACACAAGTTTTTAGCAGATACAAGCTGCACCCAACAAATCAGTTGACATACAATTTTACATTGGGAGTTTGTCACTTTTGAAGTTTAAACCTGCTCTGAATTTCTATTTCTTCATCATGTTCAGTGTTACTGGTTCCTTTTTTTCTATGTTGTGTTTTAATCTTTTTCCTTTTCTGTAAGTGCAGTTGTTTATTTATTTATTTATTTTTCATTAATTGCCTTATAATTTGAAGTGTTCTGATACCTATGTTAGTTGTTGTACAGGGAGTTGTGTGTTGAGTGGTTTGCTTTAGATGTTTCAGGTGTGTCTTTGAGTTTTGTCTCTTTGGCTGTGCTGAGTTCTCAGGGGCAATGTAGTTGTTGGTCACTCGTGGCCATGAACTACAAACAATGGGTCTACGTACACGTCAAGAATCAGCTCCCTCAAGGAAGGAAACATCGGAAATATGGCCAGTTATTAGGAAAGGGCATGGCTGAGGTGTTTCTTTGTCTGACTGGAAAAACCAGGTTGTATTGCAAGTTTCAGAGTGAAGACAGTTCCTGGTCCAGCAGAATAAATACAGGCGTGACTGACCCAGGCTCCATCAGTCCTCCTGCTCACCTGAGACGAGATCTTCCATGATGCTTCGCTTCGGCCTCAGCAGCGCACTGTGTGAGTACATGACAATTAATTAAATTAATTTGCAGTTTCATTTACTCTGTGGGGTGGCATGGTGGATGAGTGGGTGCTGGGTTTGTTAGTCTGTTGTTTTCTAATATCTGGATAAATAAATCCCCTGTTTTCAAATAAGTTTCTGTGTTTCAGTTGTCTCACTGGTTGCAAAGTCTGTGATGTACAAGTCCTGTTTGACAGTTTTGTCAAGTTTGACTGTGATGTTTGTTTTTTGTTTTTCCAGTGCTGGCAGCAACATGTATGCTTTTGACCAAAGGTAAATATCTGAGAGAGTTTTATATATATACACTATATACATATATATTATGGCATGCCATAATATATAGTATACTACACTCAGAGCCATGGAGTCTACAATTTGTACTTTTCCTTTTATATCTCTTTATTTTTGTAGTTTCCACAGAGACGGCCATCACCTGTGACAATGGCAGCACTGTGCGCCTGAGCTGTGGTATGAACTTTATAAATCTTTATCGAGTACATTTATAAGTAGGCCTACATTCTTAAAGGCTGAGTGCACCAAGTAGCTTACACAACCAACGATTTCAGTATCCCCACCTACATGCTCATTATGTTTATGATGCGTTAATCTGCACTACATCTGCACCCTCAAATGTGTATAGCCTACAAGTGTACCCCGGCTGGTATCACTAATTAACCACAAAAGCCATAAGCTAGACCAAAAATAAAATAAAATGAAATAAATTAAAAACAAAACAAAAAACATTTCATTTCATTAGAACATTTTGAATTAATGTCCTCAATAGGCTACAGTGGCTGTCCCTAATCATCCTGACCTGACCCACTGAACACAACTATCTATCATAGCATGATAAATGATAAAATGAAATACGGTTTAAAATATTGTGGCTGAGAAAACATTGATGTTAATGACAGAGATTGTCGTGGTTAGTCTCAGGTCTTTCTGTTTCATTTTGAAGTTCCAGTAGAATATAACTTGACACTTTCTCTAACAGATCAGGGGGTGATCAGTGTGCAGGCAGCTCTGTACGGACGTCTGAACAGTGAGACCTGCAGTAAAGGGAGACCTAGGAATCTGCTCACCAACACCAATTGCTCTCAGAAGGGCACTGTGAATATCATCAGGAGGAGGTAGCCGCACACCTTCACACAGTCACTGGATTGAATAACATGATTTAGTATGTATTTACAGCAGGGGACAATCAGTAGAATTTTGAGTTTCTCCTAACTTATTCTTTTTTTGGTTTATTTGTTCTTTTTACGTGCTTTATTTATCCTCTGTTTTATCACTATTACAATAAGTGAATGATGGCCATCATCTAAAACTGTGAAGATGAGATCATTAAGGCTGAAATAATCATTTGATGATCAATAAATAATCATTTTAAAACTGCTAATGTTAGTTAATTAACTACATGCTCGTTATAGACTTTTCTAAGGTAAAGAGCTTTTTCAATTAGCATGCAGCTTAACATGGCATATAAAAATATTTCATCTTCAACACTTAGCATGAGCATGTTAACATGAAAGCACTTCATATTAACATGCTATGGTATCATGGCACGACTCCTAGCTCTCTGTTAGGATGCTGCATGCTAGCATCATGATGATCACGATCTCAAACTGTGTTTACTGTTAAACAGCTGAAATAATTTTCATCCATGCAGTCCATTTTGTCTCATTTGTTGTAATTTCACTATAGACTTCATAGGCTACAGCACTGCTTGATAATTTATGTTATAGTACAAAGAACACTGTGCTGCTCTTTTTGTTGATTTGACCAAAGCATTCAACACAGCTGGTCACTAATTGGGTAACCATTCTTCTTTAGGCTTCAGCAACAATAGTTGTGTATGGTTTCAGTGTGCTGACATACCGTCCTCTTGTCACCATCACAAAAGGAGGTTCAAGGCTCTGTTCTTGAAACAGTGTTATCCTCAGTTTACGTAAAGGATACACCTCTTTATTACATAGTTGTGCATACTGTGATTTATTCCACTGTAGATTATTTTTAAACCACCACTCAACTTTCATTTAACGATCCTAAAGACCAGCTTCAAGTCCCAAAACTGGTCCAAAACTGCGCAAAGACAAATACGATGTTATTTTCAAATGCACAAAATATTGACACTCTTACTCTTCCCTAAAGGTGTGACGGCAAGAGGGTGTGTGAGTTCAACACATTGGTCGTTCGTACCGGTAACCCCTGCCGTGGCACATACAAATATGTGGAGACAAACTACACCTGCGTCCCAGCAAGTCAGTCACACATCTGGGCAAGATCCATACCGATTCAGATCCACCAACAAGTTAAATTCTGTGTCTAATGATGATTAATGTTCCTTTAACAGTTCGAGTCACTGCATGCCAGGGCTCTACGGCCAATTTGTTCTGTGGTAAGATGAATTGTTTTCTTTTTTGCATTTATAGTGGATTAATGTGATAAGCAAAAGCATCTTTTAATCAAATATGTTTTGCTGAGTCAAGGAAAATCATAGGCTACATCTGGTGTCATGTTATATCAATATCAATATTTTCTGATGTCTTTCTCTGATCAGATGAGGGCCAGGTGATATCTGTCCTTGGAGCTTATTACGGACGCAGTGACCAGACCACCTGCTCCTACAGACGACCTGTCCGTCTGATTCGAAATACTCTCTGCTGCCACCCCACTAGCAAAGTTGCTAACAGGTACTGTTACTATTTCCTCCCTTTTTTGTATGATGGTTATATCTTAAGTAAAGAAATTACAAGTTCATTTTATGTTATGTTCATGAATAAAAATGTATCATGTTAATTGTTATGCACCAAAAGAGATGTTTTGAATGAAAATCCACATGGCAATAAATCTGATCGGATTAAGGGACTCACTAAATCCAAACTACACATAATATCTTACATGTTTGTGTGTGAAGCTGGTTTTTACTCATGATACCCTGCATCCACAGCTGCAATGGGAGAAACAATTGCACCATCAGAGCAAGCAACTCAGTGTTTGGAGACCCCTGTAGGCGTACTTACAAGTACCTGGAGTTGTCGTATGTGTGCCTGTGTAAGTATCTTAAAGGCCTGTTGTAAACTGTGATCTAATTGTACAAAGGACAAACACCAGAAAACAAGATGTTCAAGTGGAGAAATGATTTCAGTCACTTGTTCCTTTACAGATCCTCTGACTGCTCCGGACACTCCACATCCGCCTGAGTAAACGGACCTACATTCCTATCACAATAACAACAATTTTTTCATTTTCATTTTGATCAAGGTAAAATGTGTCACTGCATTGTGTATTGTTAGCACCATAATGTTGTGTTGTTACAGTGACGCCCTGAACAAATCATATTCTGTCTATATTTTTTGTGAGTGAAAAATGAAGCAGAAATGACAATTCTCACTGAAATCTGTCTGCCCATATGATTACAATAAACTCAGTCTTAAAAATACTGATGTGTCAAAAATTATTTTATACACTGACATGCTACATGCTCCACATGTACAGAATCAACTTGTTGACTGATGAACCTGGAAAATGAACAGACCATTGGATATGATACTTGGCCATAAAAACACAACTGAGTGAACTGTCTGGATGTGTTAAATTGAGCAGAAAAATCAAACTAAATGAATCTTTTATCCATCTCTAAACCTTCAAAGACAGACCTTAGATCAGTCCATGGTCTCTTCTTCTGCCTTAAAGTGAAATTCCGGCGTAAGTGTAAACCATGGTCAAACACACCGTAACACCGAGTTAGACCCCCCCTCGAGAGATCAATTTGCCCGACCGCTACATTCACGAGATCCACCAACTTCAGCAAATACCGCATTATCGCCACACACGGCGCTGTCCGGATCCACTGTCTGACCGCAACCAAAACGCCACCATTTGCCCAAAATAATGCTCAGAACTGCACCAAATGTCATCAATAGTACACACAGGGTCCCAGCACGTAGTACGAGTTGTCAAACATCTGCTAGCTTTGCCTGTTTTCTTTAGCAAGGAGATGCAACTCAACTCACCTACTTCTCCTCCGGGAGCCGCTCGTTGGTGAGGAAGCCCTGACGAGTCGATCACCGAGTGCACCGGAGTTCCGCAGCTCTTAAAAATGCTCATTTGCGCCTATATCGTGGCCAGCACTCGATAATAATAGTTATAAAGTGATATGCAAGATAAAAAAAAAAAAAACTCTGATTGTATTTCCATGAGGTAATTGTTGATTGAGCTGCGGAACTCCGGTGCACTCGGTGATCGACTCGTCAGGGCTTCCTCACCAACGAGCGGCTCCCGGAGGAGAAGTAGGTGAGTTGAGTTGCATCTCCTTGCTAAAGAAAACAGGCAAAGCTAGCAGATGTTTGACAACTCGTACTACGTGCTGGGACCCTGTGTGTACTATTGATGACATTTGGTGCAGTTCTGAGCATTATTTTGGGCAAATGGTGGCGTTTTGGTTGCGGTCAGACAGTGGATCCGGACAGCGCCGTGTGTGGCGATAATGCGGTATTTGCTGAAGTTGGTGGATCTCGTGAATGTAGCGGTCGGGCAAATTGATCTCTCGAGGGGGGGTCTAACTCGGTGTTATGGTGTGTTTGACCATGGTTTACACTTACGCCGGAATTTCACTTTAACATGGCCAAAAGAAGCTCAAGCTGACAGGACCCACAGTGTGTGTGACATATGAAATACAATGAATATAAACAAGTCAAGTTTATTGAGTGTCATGTACACATTATTTGCTGCTGCTTAAAGGGAAAATGCCAGAGCTTTAAGTTAATAAATTCAATAGAACTTCATGTGATACAGATTAGTGATCAGTCCAAGTTAAAACAACTTGAGGCTGTAAATTATACAAAAATAAGAATATAATGCACAGACAATATGTCATGTTAACCTTGCTTTAATAAGTGTTATGTGCATGTTGTCATCAATGGGCAGCTGCTCTGATCACAGCATCAGGTTTCTCCCTAGATTATGTTTTTTTTTGTTTTTTTATTGTCCCACACTCTATTGATCTGTTAATAACTTAAAGTGTTATGTGAGCGAGTGGAAACACTGCTGGTTACCACGACTGACTACCATACCACTGTCAGATTGCTGGTGTCTTCAGAGAGGTCCGTCTTTGATGGGTAGACGACCTTCAGATTCCCGTCCTGGTCGATGGTTCGGACCTGCTGGATGATCAGTTCACTGGAGGTCTCACCGCCGGACGCCGGCTCTGGTGGACCGCTCCCTTCCCCGTCTGACCCCGCCTCCTCCTGATGCTCTGCCGTGAACTTGTTCAACTCGGCCATTTTCTGGGATGAAACAGGACACAGCATAATTGGGTTTTTTTGCATCTATGCGATGGATTTTCTCCTATATTTTTACGATGGATACATTTCATCAAATAAAAAAATATATAAAAATCAGTAGTAATTTTAACTTAATACTGCAACCATTTAAAAAAAAAAATCTTTTCTTTCCTTTCCTCTGGCGCTCTTTCTGATGACTTCCATGTGAAAATGACTTGCTGATACTGACATTGGTCCATGTTGTAATAAACTTAATTGACTCTTTTATTCAGAGACTGACCAGGAAGAGCAGCTTACCACAATAAGAGCATCCATGATGTCCTTGCATGTCTGCAGGCTGGTTGAACTTGTCACCTCCAGGAACAACTCTTTGGTCGTCTTCTTGATCTGTAAAATACAATCAGCTGATTGTGTGTTTTTCTTATTCAATTTTGTAATTGAAGTAATTTTGGGGGGCTTTTATGCTTTTTTTCATAGATAGGAAAGTCAGAGAGAGACTGGAAATGGGGAGACAAAGAGGGGGAATGACACTCGCCTCGTAACTGGGACGCCTGCTCAACCCAGTGAGCTACATGACGCCCCAGCTGATTGTGTTTTTATCACTTCTATCACAAAGAGACTGTGAAACAGATTGTGTGGTTACAGCAAGAAATTTGTATGTAATACATAATCTGACACATGTGTGTAACTGGGTTCATGGCTTTTCCAGTCACTTAAAAACCAGATTAAACAATCCCATAGGCTATCTTATAGGAAAATGAAAAGCAGCTGGAAAAAGGAAGGTGGGTGAAAATAAAACTGAAAAAAATGTCTTTCTTTTTCGTAAAATGGATCTGATAAAGGTGCTATTGAAAAACACATTGTTAAAAATCTGTAATGAGACCCACCTTGGTTTTCTCACTGTTGGTAATAGGTGGGAATGAGATCACGTGGCCCTCAGCGTCCAATAGGCAGGGATACATCGACTTTCCTTGCAAGAGCTGCAGGTATCTGTGAACAATGACACAGTTGAGAGACTAGAAGACAGAGACGACTGTACAAAGAAGCTCTTTAGAAATGTAACTTCCACACCAGGTGATGCTCTTGTGATAAACTTGAAACACTGATTTGTCGGTGTCATTCGATGTAAACAACACAGAATGCCTGTATTGTTATATTATTTTTCTAAATTTCTATTCCAATATCACACAAGTGTTATGTCTACCTACTATGTTCATGCCTCTGTAACGTAAAGTACTTTACATAGACTTGTGTTTGAATGGTGCTTTGTACTGTGGAGTCATCTAGAACTCAACCTTTTAACCACAGCTTGAAAAAAAAGCATTCGTAATATTTTTATAAGTGGATGTGAGATCATTTGTCTTTTTAAATGTTTATTTTGAAAATGAGTGTTGACTCCAGGCTGCAGTGCAGTGTGAGGGGTGTGTTGTACTGACTTGTGGAGGCCAGTTACATTCTGCCTTTTCTTCTGCTTCCTCAGCTCTTCAGCCTCCAGGTGAAGGAGTCGTATCAGCTCCACCGCCGTCATCTCCTTTCGACCTAGTGGAACAATCTAGTGGATGTGATGGAGACAAAACCACACAGCAACCAAGACAAAAACCAGATGATTAGTTCACTCAAGAGTTCACAGAGGCAAGATGAAGCAGTTTTTAATTTCTCTGCTCCTCATCTGTGGAACATGCTTCCTGAAACACCCGAGATATGCCGACCCTGTTGACTCAGCTAAATCCGGGCTTAAGACCTCACTGTTTACTGCAGTTTATCAATAAATAACATGTATCCACCACTTTATTTTCCCATGATCCATTGCGTCACACCACAACAGAAGTCGGTTTTAGTAGCATTCTAGCTAGCGGCTAACTGGTAGCGTTAGCCGCCGGCGTAGGCACCAAATGTGGGGGCTCTGGGCTGCCAAAACCGTTTTGACTAAATCTGATGTTTGTTAAGTTTATAAAACGAATTATTGAACAAACATTACCATTTCTGTGTCCACGTTTTTGTAATTAGTCATGGTTATCATAGTTGTTAGCTTTGCTGCTGCTGACAGCTAACAACAGCAGCAGCTAAGCTAACTATCAGGACGTCAGCTGTTAAAACCCTCCCGTTGTCGGACACGACATGAAACTACTCCAGTTAGCTCAGTCATGTTGGAACTAGGATATCCGCTGGAAAAAATATTTTTTTCATGGGCCGTTTATTGAGTTATTTAAGACACTGCTAATGGCTAACAGCTAACGGTTAGCCCAGCTATGGTTAATCTAAAATGTAATGAATGGAGTGTCATGGCGACACCCAGCGTCGTTCTCCGGAAAGTGGTGGATAGCTAATGCATTACACACAGCCTTTTCTGACTGTCAATTAAAGTCTGGTGACTTGTTCATTTTATTTGAGAGATTCTTGAGGCAATAACCTTCAGCTGGGTCGGTGATTTGACGTCGTACACCAGTGGACCTTTGAGAAGCTGCACATCATGAGTTGCGATGGTCGCCGTCGTCCTTTTACCACACAAATCATCGTGGAGCTTTGTCTGGAAAAAAAGAACAACAACAACAACAAGAAGTGAAGGGAAGTGTATTTGGTGACCACGGCGCACATGTGGTTGTGTTTCCGTTCATGTGGTCTATGATGTTTGCCACCGTACCTGAGCCATGAGGAACCGTTTGAGGGCATTCCCAGACTTTAGGTTCATGCCTCTGACCACGCAGCACACCAAGTATGGCCGAACGTCCTTCACCTCTGCAGTCACTTTCACTGTTAGCGCCGTGGGAGCTTCTGACACGTGGAGGACCCTGACTACCATCTTGTTCAGCTCCTCCACCTCATCCTGTTCCTCTGCTGCATTCTCTTTCTTCTTTCTCTGTTGCTGCTTTTTCCTCTTGTCTGCGTTACGTCCACCGCCGGCGTCACCTCCATCCTCTCCCTGCCGTCCTTTTCCTTTTCCTCTGAGGTACTCCAGGATCGACTTCGTCTGGCAGTTGTTCACCATCTTTTCCAGACGCTTGTCGTGCAGCTTGTTGCCTTTGAAGTTGATCTCCTTCAGCTTGGGGCAGTCGCTCAGCTCCGGGGGGATCTCATTTAGCTTGTTGCAGGAGAGATCCAGCACCTAGAAAGACACAAATCATTCATTCATCCATTATACTTTTATTTTGCATGGATGTACAGATGTAATTACAAGGTAGTTGAGCAAATAATAAGTTAAAATGTCATAGATAGAAAAAAAACAACAGTGTTAAGCTCATGCGCGTACGAACAATATCTAAAGACCATATTCACACAGTACAGGCAATTTAGAGCCCCCAGTCAATCTAGTGAGCATGTTTACTACTGTGGGAAGAGGAGATCCAACATAGGACATGCAAACTCCATCCATTAAAGCAGAAGTAAGTGATATATTTGTGTTAATATAGTAAGTCTTAAATAGTTATATCTTCCGACAGCAATCACTTACATAGAGTGTTTGGACCGAAACACAGTCAGTCACTCTGCTCTGCTCTGAGCCGAGGAGAAAACATTTCTCGTATCCTACAGTTTTTATCCAATGAGGAGAGAGAACGGCATGCAGGGCTGTGTGTGCAGCCAAGGGACGCCGTGAATGTGGCGACGTAGGGACGAGGACTGTTATGGTGCGTTCAAGGAAACTCGTAACTCGTGTTTTTCCGACCTGTGAAGTCGTACCAGTTCGATCTGGTACGAGTTCACGGGTCGGAAGTTACGAGTGGCCGTTATAGTGACTTTCACTGGTAAAACAGGTCGGAAAAACACGAGTGGGTTGCCTGGAACGCTACAAAGTCGTAAGTTGTGACTTGAAGCTGTAATTTACGGTTTCAAAAGCCTGCCTGGAACGCAGCATTAGCGAAAACGACCGGATCGCTTACTTCTGCTTTAAGGCCCCAACCCTGGGAATCGAACCCGCAACCTTCTAGCTGGGAGGCGATAGCACTAACCACCAATGGGCTCTATTCACACCTCCACTACTTCCTGACCTTAATGCTGCTCCTTTGTTTCCTGTCTTACATTATTGGACAAACAGATGAATCCAGGTGTGTCTGAGTAGTAACAATGGTCAGACACACCTGGATTAATCAGTCTGTCCAATACAGGAAACAAAGGAGCAGCATTCAGGAGGTAGCGCTGTACCATAGATATATATGGCGCTGTACGTAGAGCCCCGTCAGCTACAATGAAAGCTTTGTTTCAAAACAAGTGACAGCCCCTCTATGCTCCAGCTTCTGTTTGGCTCGCACAGGGGCACGTTTCACAGAGAAAACGCCTCCTCACCTTCAGCGCGGACAGCTTGTGAACATCTCCGCTCAGCTCCTGGATGCAGTTGTCCGAGGCCACCAGGCTGCTGAGCAGCTCCAGCCGCTCGGAGTAGAAGTCGGCGGGGAGGCCGGTGATGCGGTTCTTGGAGATGTTGATGGTGGAGAGTTTGGTGCACTGGCTCAGCCCCTCGGGCAGCACCTCCAGGCTGTTGCAGCTCACGTTGAGCGTGTTCAGCTCCCTCAGCTGGGCGATGCTCCCCGGTAAAACCGTGAGGCCGTTCACCGACAGGTCCAGCACCTTCAGGGACTTCAGGCCGGCGATGACATCGGGGATGGAGGCGAGCTTGTTCCTGCACAGGATGAGGCTCTGCAGGTTGGTCAGATGCTGGATGCCCTCGTGGATCTCTGTCAGGCTCGGACACTGGCTAACCTCCAGATAATTCAGCAGGGTGAGAGAGTAGATGGACGGGCTGAGCCCCCCAAGAGACGAGATCCTCTTGTCGACGCCGGGCCCCTGTAGAACCAGTTCACGTCTCTTCTCCGTCGCTGCTTTCTCAATTTCTGGCCAGTTCTCGGTGTCATCCATGCTGTCTGATGATGCCAGTCTGAGATGCTAACTACTGCACTTCCTGCCTCCTCCTCTTCTTCTTCTCGAATTCCGGCAGGCTGTACGCTTTCAAGCGTAATGCTGCCCTCCACCGGTTATACATAGAACTACTGACTAAATCCTCTCATAGAGCCCAGCAGAGTGCAGGAACCTCAGCACTGCCCTCCCTCACAGACTTGGCAGCTGAACCAAAAACCACACAACCATAATCCAGAACAGATCTAATCATGGCGCGATAAATCATAGTTAGAGTATCTCGATCAGCACCCCAGTCACTCCCAGCCAGACAGCGAAGGATATTAATCACCTTTTCACACTACTTACAACTTTCTTAATATGGCTTTTCCATGTTAGTCTTTCATCCATCCATAGACCAAGAAACGTAAACTCTTTAACTCTTTCCACTGGACTGTCATACAACAAAATACTCAAGTCAGGAATTTTCCTCTTATTCCCAAAAATCATATATTTACTTTTGGAGGACGAAATGCTAAAACCCCAATCATTTGCCCACTGAACAATCTGGTCCAGAGCCTTTTGTATCTGCTGAAAAAGAACATGCAAGTTCCTCCCTCTCTTCCAGACAGCCCCATCATCTGCAAACAGAGACTTCCCAAAATGATTGGGAACCCTTGAAAATATATCATTAATCATTATACTGAAGAGGACAGGGCTAATAACTGAACCTTGAGGGGTTCCATTTATAATGTTAACAGTCTCAGAAAGATCTCCCCCAATTTTAACTTGAATAGTTCTACTATTAAGGAAATCCTTAATCCAATAGAACATCCTACCTTTGCATCATGAAGCTTAATTAGTAACCCGTCCTTCCACATAGAATCATACGCTTTTTCAATGTCTAAAAACACAGCAATTACCCCTTCTTTATTAATTAGGGCCTTTTTAACATCTTGATCTAACACAGCATTGGAGTCCATAGTATTTCTTCCAATTCTAAATCCATTCTGATAATTCACAAAAAATCCTCTAGGAGATAAACCAACCTATTTGTCACCATCCTTTCCATTACTTTACATAAAACAGCTGTTAAAGCTATAGGCCGATATGACGACGGACAAGAGGGATCTTTCCCTGGTTTCAGAACAGGAACCACAACAGCATGCTTCCACACCTTAGGTAAAACACCTGCCTCCCACACATAATTACACAAAGCCAGAACTTCCTCCAAAGCTACATCATCTAAATGTTTGAGCAATTCATAACTGATACCATCTTGTCCAGGTGTGGTCTTAGCTCCTGCTTGAACTGCTTGCATAAGCAGAGAAGAATACATTATAAAATTCATTTTCTGAAGATACAACATTCAACTTCCACCCTTCAGTTCTCAAAATTTCTTCCCTCCTCAACAAACCATAATCCCCTAAAGACTTGGAATTATGTACCTGTATGCATCTTTTATTATTTTCCTTGCCTTTGCCCTACTTCGTTTGAAATTTATACTGTTTCTCTGCCTAGGGTTACTGCGCAGAAGCTTAAAAGCTTGTTTTCTCTCTTTCACCGCCTTATCACACTCACTATTCCACCACGGAACAAGTACTCGATCCCTTGGGACCCCCTTAACTACCAGTCCCCTAATCAGCTTCTGCCCAATATATGCTTCTGCCCATAGACCAACCTGATCAGGTATCTCTCGCCTCATCCACCCTCTTGCCCTCTTATTCACTCCAATATCATGACCTTTCTTTAAAATACACACTCCCTACACTCAGTTATCACATGTGTCACTGTTTTCTGCTTTTGGCAGCGATCACAAAGTCATATGTTTCCCCATAAATTAAAGTGTGCTGTAACTGCATAACATTGATGCCTTGTTCTTATCGCTGCATTTATCATCATAATTTCATGTAGGCTATCAATTCCTGTCTGCTCTCAGATGTAGGCCTACTACCTAATCTTAAATTCAATACATTGTATAGGGCAGGTAGCCTATAGAATTACTGCACACTTGCTTGGTTTGATTTCCTCCACTGTAAAAACACTCAACCAGTTTGACGTTCTTTCCAAATCTCTTCTCTATACTGATGATGTTGTAGGCTATTTCAGTTACTGGATCCTTTGACCCATTCATAAAGACCAGTAGCCTACATAATCTCATAATCCCATTTCTACATAATAGCCTATTGAATTCACCCATATTGCACTAGATGTGCCTCTTGCTTGACTTTCAATATGCCTAGTTAGTTCTGAATCTATTTTAATATACCCCAACTTCCACACACAGTTGCATGAACTCCAAATTATCTTGCCTCTATGCATCCCATTCAACCAAAGATTAATTAATTAGTAATTAATTAATAATAATTAATTAATTTCTGTGCCCCCCCTCTCTGTGCAGGCCTGTGCCTAAATCCTACCCAGGCCCACAGACTTTGCAGCTGATATTTTTTGTATTCAGCCATCCTTCATCTAATTAGAGACACGGCTACATAGCTACCTAACCTCATTGATTTACGGAGCCCCTAGGGACATGGAAGGACTTCTCACTACATGATTGACTATTTTTTGCAATTACCTACGCATTTCCCACATGTCCTTTCAAAAATAAACAAACTTTGGCTATATGGGTTGTAGAAGTGTTAGCCTACTTCAACAACTTTGAATGAATAGGCTACTGTCCAGAGAAACTAAATAAATTTTTTTTGAATTTTTATGAATAATCTGATAATAATTTTATTCAGTAGAACATAACAGTGTTTCTCTGGCCTGTAATACCATTAAAAACAACAGTTGAGGTCAAGAACAGCAAAAACGACATCAACCAGAATCCATTGCGGCTGACGACACGCCTACCAGTGCGCATGACGCTCCAGGTTGTTGTCAACGGTGGTTATGGAGATGGAATGGGACTACGACTTGTCAACACTACGGTGATGTTCGCGGTAAGATATCTTTAAAATACGTACAAGAAAACTTCCTTTTACGTTAAACTTTATACAGACAAAAGGTGGAACACAACGTTTGACAGTTGTCAGGATATTTCTTGGACTTTAGCTGGTCAGAATACCTTTACAAGACAGCTAATGTAAAACTAGCCATGTTGCCTGATTGAGTAGTTAACGGTTAGCTAAGCCCCCCTCGCCCAATATGTTCAGGTCGACATGAAGCAGCTCTCTGTTCTGTCCTGGGGGGTTGTGTTAGCTGTTTCCAGGATTATTTATGTTCCGCACAACTGGTCGGCTCATACATTTTTTATATACCTTCTGTACAGTAAACTCACAGCTACTGACATTCATTTGATAGACACAAACAACAACTAAATTACTATTTCACCATATTGCTACCAAACCAGTTGATTGTTAGGCTTCTTGTTATTTTTTTGTTGTCGAAGAAATGTTATGAAATAAATTCATTGTATTCTAATCTGTTCCTTTAAAAATAGTATTTAATGTATAATTTCAGAATAGCTAGTTTTGTACTGTGCTTATTGCCATTACTTTACACTTACATTGTTTTCATTTAGCTCAACTTGTGGACGATTGTTTACGTCGACTGTCCAACATGTATGCATGTCATCCTTAAGTAAATTTCTTTGCACTTTCAGATATTAAATAACAATGACAAAACAATTCTTGTCGATGTCAGTGTCCATCAAAGGGATGCCCAGGAAGATAGGATTCATTGTGGTCAACTCGTCAAGTCATGAGGACAACTTCCCTGCAAAGGAGCTCATGGTCCACGCACCCACTGTCAGCGGTTGGCGATCCAGCAGGTACAAAAACAAAGTGCTTTATTTTCAAAAAATAAGTCAGATAAATTTGTAATTTCATAAAAGTCCATTTCTCTCCAAGAAGCTGAACATTAAGTGAATGTAATATTGCAGGCTGTGCTGTTACCCTCAACACGTCACCCTCCAGCTGGTGGAGAGAAGTAGGGTGAGGAAGCTGCAGCTGCTGGCTCACCAGTACCTTATCCCAGCCAAGGTGGAGTTCCACATCGGAGACACCCTCCCTGAAGCCAGCACCCCAGGGTTGCAAGGCCAGCTGCGTAGACTCGGGTGGGACTGCAAACTGGGACAGGCTCAGCACTGACTTGAAGCCTATTGTGTATTTTTAAATAAACAAAGATCATAGTCTGTCTGTCGTGTATTAAAATGTACAAAAGCCCTTTGGTCTTGTACACTGTATCACATGAGATAAGTGTACACTGAACACTGTACTCCTTACCACAGGTATGTGTCTTTGTCAGACAATGAGAAGACGGGTTTCAAAGCTCGCGAGCTGAAGTCGGTCCACGTAGACGCCATCGGAACACACCTGAGAATAACCTTTCATAGGAATCATGTCAACAGTTACAATCACTACAATCAGGTACTGTGTTTAATGCTAGTTATGCACCTACATCACTATTTCACTGTCTGTAACTTACGTTTAGTACAGAAGATTGATCCAGACTGTGTGTGCAGCTTGTAATCTTGGGTTGCAAAAAAAGGATTTAGTTTTTTGATGATGCCCAAACAGGGTTTAAAGACAGAATGAGAAATAAAAAAACAAAAGGATACAACATGTCATCATGTGTGTAGAGAAAGTATTTTCTGTTAACAGTCTCTCTTAAGTAATTGTGCTTCAGATCATTGGCCACTAATAACACAAAAGGTAGCAGTAGTGATGTTGTATTGATTTCTGTTGCGAGAGACTCTCGGTAGCAGCACTTACTCTGCCATCAGCCCGGTGTCCAATAGCAACACTGGTCAGAGCACCACTCAGATAATATACCTCATTCCAGTCATGTGTGAGGACTGTGAATATGGCTGTAAGACACAGTAGGTGAACATGTTTTAAGGTGATTTTAGAGGAACTACAGTGTGTGCTGTGTTCTGAATGTACTTTAAGAACGCTTCAAATATAAAATTGTGTGTCTTCCTTTGAAATGTTGCATATTAATGACTTAATGCTTTATTAGATGCTCTTGAGAATCAATGTTGTGATGACTGGCTCAAGAAGCCATGACAAAAGACGGTGAGACGCGGATAAACGGAAAGAGTAACAATATTTATTAAACCTAACATCTTGCTAATTATATCCTCAACTTTGTAAGTTTCTTTTACATTTTCAATAAGGCTGAAATGATTATTTGATCGATATAAAATTAATTGGTTGAAAGTTCTGATAATCTATCAAAGTTGAATCAGATTTTTGCTTGTTACAATTAATAAAATGTAATGATTATTTTCCTTTTCTTTTAAACCCTTATAAATTCAATCCTTTGTCTTAAGGGGGGTAGGCCTTTTAGAGACGAAATTGTTAATATTGAGTGCTGTATTTGTAGGATTTGTTTTGTCAGGCTGGTGTTATTTCATATTCTTCCCATGAGAAGACCAAAACCAACAAGTTGGTGAATCTGTATGATACTCCTCCATTTTTCATGCTAAATATTCAAATCCTGAATGAATCTCAAATAAATGGATTGATTTAGAAACCTCAAGAAATAATTTCCAGGAACAGTCATGTTCCATAGTACAACAGCACCAACAGGACAGTGTTGATGGGATTAATTATGCTTGTGTTAATGAAGAGACAGTTCAACAGTATGTTTATATAGCACTGGAGACCTATCACAAAGAAAAACAAGCTATATTAATCCCAATCTTTTTGATACTTGGTTTTGATATTTTTATGAGATTTGTTAATGGTGTAAAGAACATAGAACATCAGTTTCTTTTTTCTTTAAACCACAGTCAGATTGTTCCACCATCCACCACCTCTTAGTACTCACCCATTAATCACATGTATGATTTCTTTAGTTTATTTTCTCCTGCAGTCATGTTTGGTTCACCATGCTCTGTTTATGATTTCAGGTTGCTTTGGTTGCCATTAACGTTCTGGGAGATTCTCTGGATGGAAATGCTTCTAACACAGTTGTAAGTAGGCTCTCTTTTTTTCTATACCTGCTGCTACTTGGCCATGAACGTACACCTGCTCAGCAGTAGGTGGTGCTGTCGTACTATGAGTTTGTGAACATTGCTCCGTGGTTTCAGTCCCCCCGGAAAGATCTCCGCTGATATTTTATCTTGACTCTGTCATGTTAAAATGGAAACCAGGTCAACAACACAGGTCAAATTATAATCACACAACAATAATAACCTCATAAACTTGCACTTTTTATTCAACTGTGATTGTTTTCACGATACCATATTGTGATAACAATGTGATTTGTTACGTTGTTGCGACTGAAAATTATGTCCCAAAAGGAAAACCTTTGGTTTTGTTCATCTCACTGACAGACTGGCCAACACAGTCAGAAAAAATACAAATACTTTAGGAGTCTGTACTAAAAACTTCAATCTGCACGTGCAATTTATAAAATTAAAGATTGATACTTGGCACCCCCCAGCCCTGCCCACCCACTATTGAATATTTTATATTATCCACAAAGTGTTAAAGGCTGTTGTTGGTGAGTTCCTCAATTTCAATGAAAACTGTGTTCTGTTTGCGCTGAGCTTCTTTTGATATGAAAATGAAACAATGCAAATCTGTTACCATTGTTTTTAAATTATGAGGAACTTGAGACTATGTCAGATAGTTGTTGATTCAGCATATTAGAACGTATAAACAACATACATATTGACATTATCCAACCATGTTTACAGTAGATTCACACATTTACGTGAGTGGCGTGTGTGTCTGTGTGTATGTGTCAGGAATGTAGTAATGAGACACAAAAGGAGGGCAGTATGTAATCACACAGGAGGCCTTTAGTTAGCGGGAGTAATCAGATAGTCCTGCAGACGGACAGCTCCTGGAGGAGAGAGAGAGCCTTAAAACACACACACAGAAACAGAGACATGGAAAGACAAGGACACACACTTGCACAGATTCCAGTGAACAGGCTGCGCATTGTTGCTCCACTAATCCGACTCCGAGCACCTCCTTCACAGCGGTGATCTTGCCCTGGAGGGTCGGCGAGATCTTGTTCTTTTATATCTGCTTTATGGATGGAAGTCGTGTTTGTCCTGTGGAGGGACACTGTGGCGTGGACAAAGAGGGAATGTGTAATTATTTGCTGCTTCAACGCCAACGGCTCAGTTTCCTTAAATTATGAGGAAAAAGCATCTCGGTGAAGTCTGGCCGAACACATGCTTTTTGTTTTATGTGAGATTTCTTCCTCCTTTTCAAATGCAGTGGAGGTGAATGTGATGTTCTTCGTGGTTCGGCCAGGATTAAAGAAGTTTGTCTGTTGTCACAAAGATGCTGAAGCTACATTCATGGCCTCGAATGACTCTCTATCACGCTCAACCATCACAGTGGTGTTAAACACTTAAACTTTTTCTAGCAATTACTAAGTGATTAATTGACTGGTTCCAAAAAAAAAAGACAAAGACAAAATACACATATAGGCATACAGATAATTGATGATAGGTGGCACACAGTCAAGTCAATATAAAAGTATAAAATGATAATTTGGCAAGAAATAAATGTTGGGTGATAAAAAAGCTACTCATAACAAGAAGTAGCTTAAGAATAAGTACATTGGCATGATGTATGTATGGGCTATATAGCCAAAGCAAACACTTAAAATGTAATATGTTTGTGATGACTGAGGGTGATGTGACTTCAACACTTTAAAGTAGCTTTGGGACATATTGATTCGCTAAAAGACCAAAAACTAAGTTCGATTTCAGCCCTAAATGTTCCAGTGTCACACGTTGTGCGTCATGCATACCAAAATTATTTTTTTTCCAACAAGATAAGAGGAGGAGGTGCTGATAAACTACTAATCTGGTGCTGATGGGGAAGAACCATGTCACATCACTGTTTGACCATGTTTGATCACAGTTAATAGCAAATAGTCTAACAGCCTAAAGATGCTGGTTAATGACTGAGTGAGTGTACTTCCTCTATGGCCACTGTCATTGAGTCATTCTGGCTGATACAGGAGTTTGATTGTGGCAAATGTTCACCTGTTATCATTCATAAAACATAATCACACAAAGTGCTAAGTCCTGGTGACAGAGAAATCAATTTGTTAAAACGAATAAGACCAACTATGTTGTAAGACCAGTGCGCTACTTCCACAACATACTGAAAACTAGTAGACATTCAGTATACTGTATAATAACTTATAAATAAAAGTAAGTCGGACCAAAATAAATAAGATCAAATATGTTGTAGTTCACTGCACCAACATACTGAAAAGCACAAAACATCTATTCAACATTTCAATGAACTATATTCAACATGTTCTGCTGAATGATTATTAATTTAAGGCTGCTTCAACTCTGAACCTGTTCAAACTGTTGTTAACATACACTGAAATATCAGTGTCATTGGGGGCTAGTTTGTGTATGGAGGATGACATTTGCTGTGAAACTGAATGTGGCGCAATAACAATTCTCCATTATTTTGTTTTCATAATTGTTGGATGCCAAAATCGTAATAAAAAATGACTGATATCCACTGGTTAACTTCAGGTGAAGTTGAAAGTCACCTCAAATTTAATGGGATTAGATCTTTCTGAATGCAGTAATACAAGGGTACATCATGTTTGTGTATGTGTGTGTGTGTGCGTGTGTGCGTGTGTCTCTGTGTGTGTGTATGTGTATGTGTAATTTGTCCATCTGTTTACCCCCAGCCAAGCAGAGAGCAGCTGATTGAACACTACCTCAATAGCACTCAGCAGGAAGCCGCCTTGGACACGACCTTCATGGGGTGAGGCTCGGCCATTGAACCCTGGTTTCTTTGTCTTGTGACAATAACACGGCTCAACAAAGCCACTTAGTGTGGAAGCCAAGCAAAGCATTCACAGTCACTCACATTAGAAGGCAATGCAGGTGGCAGCCGGCGCAAAAAGGAAAACACATTTCGAAATAATTTTTTTTTTCTTTAATACATCAAACCGCCCCCAAGGGACGTTTCACCTCAGGGTCTCCCGTCCTGGGGGGGTCAGGCAGTGTTTTTCCCTTTGATCAGAAATTGCACAATACTGTACAAGCACACTGAACTGATGATCGCACATTTATCCGACACTAGCACAAGATCTTTATGATGGATTTTAAACAACAGACAGATGTATATTGGTAGAGTGTACACTGGATGTGACAGTGTAGCACTGAATTTTCAAAAAGTGTGTAACGTATGTTGACTTTAAAGAACACGCCCACTAGCGCCGCGCAATTTACCACAATGTAATCAAAATCATAATGTGTCCAAGGTCAGTGTCACTCACAGACAGAACAGCATCCTCACGTTTTAATGCCTCAGTTGATTTGGTGTTTCTCGTCCTGTCTCGGCACCCAGGAAATGTGAGTCCTACTCCCCCTGGGATGACCTGGCGTTCGACATGTACCAGGACCCCGAGGTCGCTCACATCATCCGTCTGCTGGACCAGAAGAAGCAGGACGTGGTCCGGCAGGAGAAATTCGAGCAGGCCAAGAATCTGAAGCAGGCGATCGCCGACCTCCAGAAGGTACTGATGCGTCTGAGAGGCCGACTGGTGTTTGCTCACACGGTCGAGCAAAATACCCCATAAACACAACGGTGTGTTCTGGCTGCAGTGAGAGTATTTCAGCATCTTTGTGACTTACTCATGGTCTGAGAAGGTTTTCAGGTGGACACCATGGTTTGTATTTAAGGTCGACAAAAGAGAAAAAAGTACTTTGCATTACATTAGGTCTTACATTAGGACTAAACTCAGTCACTCCAGTCAGGACTCACTTGTATTTTTTGATGAGCCAAAGTTATCATCATATTGATCACATGGACGTAAGAATGGAATCAATTTTATCATCGTATAGCGACTGAAACTACCTGCATGGACTTGTTTTATAGATTCTCCTTCATTCACACATATTTTAAAATGTAAAGGATATTTTCCCACACTGCAGCAGAGTAAACTGCTCTTAGTCGTTACCACAGCAGCATCCTAAGGTTTGGGCTTAAAGTATTCAACTACTCCAGTTGCATTGTGGTGTTAATGGGCTTTGGAGAATACGTCTTTGTTTTAGTACAAACAAGTGGTATGTGAACACATAGGTGCGTACTGCGCGCACGCACGCACACACACACACACACACACACACACACACACACACACACACACACACACAGTTAATAAGTTAAATATTACTGGTTACTGGTATACTGGCATCTCTAGTCCTAATATTCAACCTCATCTCAGACTCAGAGTTAGAAAATATTGTTATCAAGGCAAGGTCTGTAATACCTCTTTTCTACCAAGGCTTGTTTCACCACACAAAAAACTGGCACCAGGCCATAAAAACTGGATCCAGAGTAGCACCAACATTCTGCTGATCTAGAAAAGAGCTGCTCACGTCAGGGGTGGGGTTTTCACATTCTCCAGACTAACTGGACCAGATTCCTGCCAGTTTAAAAAAAATCAGGGCTAGCCTCATCAGAGACCAAAGGACTGCTTAAAACTGGAACAGCAGCATAGTTCCTGATATTATCTCAAGTTCCACATTCTCACTAACAGATGGAAAAGTGACACTGACAGACCCGAGTAAAATCTACACTTATTATCCTGTAATATAATTAGAAATATATCGAAATGCCACTGTTAATTTTAATTTATTTATTGTAACTGAAATGTGTTTGTACAGAAGCTCAGAATCAATTGAAAACAGGTAAAAAGATAAATTAAGAAGTGTGAATAGAAATAGGATGGAATCATTTTAAAAACATTTAATCACAGTGTTTAATTGAAAAAAGACCAGCAACATGTTTCAAAAAAGTTTGGACATGGGCAACAAAAGAGTGGAAAAGTTGTGAACACCTGGTGAGACATCTCATTGCTAATTAGGTTACCTGGCAACATGTTAACAACATTACGGGGGATAAAGAAGAGCATCAGCAGAGAGTCTTCCTGAAGTAAAGATGGGGAGCGATTCACTACTCTGTGAAAGACAACGCTGTGTCACATTTTCTCAAATAAATTGCAGTTTCGGTCATTTGGATATTGCACTCGGCTAAATTGGTTGTATTTCGGTTAATTGTGCAGCTCAATTTGCATTGAGTTCTGGTGGACGGTGCAAAGAGGCCATGGCCATGTACAGTGAACTATAAGAGCCGTGAGAGGTGTTTTATTGTAGTGAGGAGATAATTCAGCTCCTGATAACAGCATCCAGCCTCTGGCCTCTGTTCTGTTTACCCAGTGTATTTTCACTACTGTTTGTAACAGTAGTTGTTAAACATTGTTCAGATTCCTGTTACAGTCCTCCTTTGTATGCATTGTTACCATGCTGACCATGAATTCTTAATAAGTCCGACAGCTGATGGTCCTCGGGCAGCGTCTCTCCCACGCCCGCCCACAGGCCGCAGCGTAACCAGATAACACACACACCAGCACCTTGTTAGCATGGCATATTAGTATCGTGCACCGAGCAGTTGCCAAGGTAGTCATGCTGAAAATCCCTTGTCGTCACACCCCCAGGATGTCAGGGGGTGGTTTCGTGGTGTCACATGATATCTATAAACACATTACAGAGAGGATGGGACAGTAGGATGAGTATTTACCTGCTCTGTTTATCCCACTCTGTACAGTTAAGTGTTTCTTAGCACAGGAGCCGAAATCAGAAAGAGCCTCATGCTGCAAATCTTTGGTAGAGGTTTGAGAAACAGACGAGAGGAATCACAAGGTGCTGCAGCTGAGACTGTGTCGCTTGGCACCTGGTTAGCAACTAAATTCAGCTTAATGGAATTTCCTCAAGAAGAAAGTCTGACTTACTGGAAGTCGTTGTCAAATTTCCATTTTGTACAAACTTAGTGATTCACCATGTGGCACACTCCCTGTTATTACTCAGTGTGTTACTGTGACAGAAATGCCCACGTCTGGTCCAGGCCGGAGTCCAAAACCAGCTCAAGGACGGTTTGAAGATTGAGTTTGCTTATAATGTATGACAACTTTCTTCTGAGGAAGTGGTTTACCATTATGATGAAGTCAAAGGTGGTAAAGCGTAAGCACCCAGATTATCAAACACGTCATAAACAAATCTTTCACTGCACAGGAAAACTCTCCCCAACCACAGAGAGTACAATGCTGTAGGTTAAAATGGCAGCCTGTAACTGTAATGAATGTTTACATTTCACGGCTTAGGGTGATTCAATTCAATAGTTTATTGTCATTATTATAAAACAACGAGATAACGTTGGCACATTCACATAATTTTATTGTCATAAAGTGCAAATGTTATAATCCGAAATAAATAGTGAATCCAAATATGTAAAAAAAAAAAAGAAAAAGAAAAGCCAACATATATAGAATATAAATCCTGAGGAGAAAAGTGCATTGACAGCATATTAATAGACAGTAGATATACTGATGATGATAATTTAATTTTTCAACATTTGACCTGAATGTTTGACAGCTCAAATTTCCGACCTATTTTTATTGTTAGACTTTTATTCTGAGATCTCAGCAATTAGTTTGGTGAACACAAAATTATTTGGAACATTTAAGTATGAAATCAGTTAAATCATTTGAATAATCTTATAACGAAACACTAAAGACTATAAACAAAAGAAACAAAGACCTTTTAAAAAAACCTGTGGATCTAAGACCAGGACCAAGTTGCCAGTGAACAGTGAACATCCAATAGATTTTTTGTCAGTATGGCCACAAACAGACATGTAGCACATCACTAGCATCACCTGCCTGTCCCGGCCTTTTCCAGGTGGGGGAGCGTTTGGCCCGATATGATGTGGAGAAGCGGTGTGCCATAGAAAAGGAAGACTATGACCTGGCCAAGAACAAAAAGGACCTGATGGAGGAGTACAGGAGGAGCGTCTACCAGCAGCTGGAGGTGCACAATCTGTTGGACATGACGATGGTCAGTCACAGGCCGCTGATGGCCACCCTTCAGCTGTTCGTAGTGATATAGGAGAATAGGCAGGATCGGATCTGTTTTTATTCTGCCTACATCAGACTCTGTTTTCTTTTTCCACTTCATCACTAGATTTCGGGGGTGACAGACTCATCCCCGTTCCAGGATCCTCCTCCCTCCCTTTTGCCCTCTCCAGGTCAGCGTTCAGCCGCCCCAAAGCCCCTGGTGTCCACTGACACGTTCAGGAAGGGGAAAAAATCGAACGCTCCTCAGAACCAACAACTTGCCACAGAAACTGTGGTTCCCAAAATGAGCAGCCAACCTGATACGCCCTGCACCCCGGCTGCTGCCCCTAAGATAGATGTAAGTGTAGTACTATAATCATTATGATAATTATCGTACACTTCATTTATATAGCAACTGTCCTGTAACTAACAAAGTTACAATGTTTCCTGTTCATTATTTTAAGTGTCTGTTCTGAGTAAGGATGTTAGGGGCCTGAGCTCACACTGTGATGTAATATGAACCAGAACTGGAAAGCTGAATTTCTAAATGAGATATTGCATTCATGATCACTGATCTTGCCCTTTGTCCTCTAGCCACCAAAATCTAATCAGGTCATCCTTGAGTCCAGACTAATGTTTTTGCCAAATTTCAAGGTCTTATTGAGACGTCACAACCATACGGATGCACAACGCGTAAAACAGTCTCTGGCATGGAGAAAATCCTAGAGTTCCTAATGACCTGTGATCTGTGCTTAGATATTTAGTGTTAATTAGTTAGTTGTTAGTGATTCATTTGCAGCAGTTAAGGTTGGTTTTCACCGTGATGACAAACCCAGCATTTTCCATTCAGTTATCCAGATGTTGACAGCTAGACGTGTAGCGTCTTCTGTTTGCATAGACTCTTTGTACAGTTGTAGAATTAATCTAAGCCACTGTAGCACTTCAGGATCACATCTCCTGCCCTAAGACTCTGTAGTACTGGAACACAGAGCACACCACTGAGACCGGCCCCACCACAGGCTTAGGTTTCACTATTTAATTAAAAGCGTGCAACAGTTGGCCGACTCCAGCGGCGGCCAAGCTGGCGTCCAGACGCAGCTTTGAGCCTCGTACAAGGCAGCGGAGTGCCAGTTGGCCCGAAAGCATGAGAGACAGTGCAGGGGTTTATAAAGGGGGTGGGGGGTGAGGGAGTGACATCCATTGTCATCATGACGTTTCATGATGGACCTATTTAGAGATCACATGCTAGTGAGAGTTAATGAAAAGAACAAGGACGGAGGTGATGAATTTTTCAAAAGGATGGACGTCCTCAGATCAGTTTTCTCTGAGCCAGTGAACTGAGGGAGCTCGAAAAATACACAAACAAAATGAAATACACAATTACAAATCTGTATGTGTTTACATGTTAACACTGTATCCCATGTCATAAAACCAATGCTGTTGTTCTATTCCTGACAGGTTATCGGTGTGCCTCATGAGGAGAGACCGCTGCCCACCCTCCAGAGGAAAGACCGGCCAGTAGAGGCCGTCCAGAGCCCTGCAGAGATGCAATCCCCCCAACCTGACAGCCACAGGAGTCCACCCGGTCCTGAGCTGAGGGCAGAGCCAGAGCCTCTGGCGGAGAAAGCCCAGAGAGAGGCTGGACTCCCAATAGAGGTTTACGGAGAAAGCCTGGTACGAAACAAAAGAGGAGAAACATGGTTGATGAAACCAAATAATGTAATGTAATGTTTTTCTTTTTTTTGTTTTGTTATTCCTTTCAAGATCATTCAGTGATGGCACCTGCAGCCTTGTGGCACTTGTACAGTGCAGAGTTGTGTGATTTGGTGCTATGAGTAGCATATGGTCCCTCTGTGCTGGCAACAAGCAGAGTAGCAGTCATATTGTTTTCTGGCTGTTCATTCGTCTCATTCTCTTGAACGTGATATCAGAGTGACACCTCAACAGAACTTCTTCAAATGTGGCATTAACATTCACTTGTACTTGGGGATGAGCTGGTTAGATTTTGCTGGTCAAATGTCAAAGTTCATGGTCATGGTGACCTCACACTCTTGTGTATATCAGGAACACCCAGAGAGAATAATTATTTCTGTCTGGTGTTTTTGGACACAATTTAACTCAAACATCAATAACGGGGACATTTTTTAAATTTTAAAATTTTATTGTCTTTAATTGATAGCACAGTGGGGAGAGAGACAGGAAATGGGGAGGCAGAGAGGGGGAATGACATGCAGGAAAGGGTTGCCCGATGCGGGATTCGAACCAGGGCAGCCTGCAGTGAGGACTGTAGCCTCAACATGGGGCGGCAACTCTACCAGGTGAGCTGAACGCCGCCCCAATAAGGGGGAAATTATGTGATGACATTTTATGTCCTAGGGGTCAAAGTTCAAACTCACATTTTCTGTGCTGTAACCTACAGTCTATGGCTGTAACCCAGAAAGTAGAAACTGTGATATGTTTCAAAGGAAACAACTTTAAGAAAGTGATTTTAGTAAGTTCACATCACACATAGTGATTTGATTTATTGATACTATAGATAATATTGATTCATGCAGCCTCAAAGGGACCATTATCAAATTTCTAGTTTTTTAAAGTAATATCAGTAGTTGAAACTGTTTCTAATCTCTCAGCATTTATTCAAATCTCAATTTACACAGGATTAACGGGCAGAAAAGACATGTGTGATATGTTTTTCACCACTGCAATTTTTTTTTCCTTTTTACTTTGTTGCAGGTGGCGGGGGCGTATTCCAAAACCTGGTCCAACAGAGAGGAGGCTCTGCTGGCTGTGTACAAGAGGCTTGTGGAGATGTCACCCACCCCCCCTAAGGAGGAGCTTAGAAACATGATAAGAGCTGCAGTTTTCCTGGTAAAGAGGGCCCTCCTGGATAAAGTGTCACCGGTGAGCCACTTCCTCAGAAGAAAATTGTCATGAGGTCAATGTTGTGAATGTTCAAGGTAATTGTAGAGAAAAGTAGCAATTAGTGAGAGTTAGTTACCGTCAGCGTCCTCTATAAATCAGGCTCTAAGGATTCTTGTTATAAACAGGACTAACGGTCATGGTGTTAAAACATCAGGGCACAATCACACACACAACACTTGACAATGTTCCCTCTGTGCCGTACACAGCCCCAGCTCCCGCTCCCAGAGCCGACTTCCTTAAACAAACAGTTTTGACAAGGTTGGCCCTGTGGAGGTCGTCCACGGCTTGTACTACTAATGAAAAGAGCAGTGCCGCAATAATTCTGGTGATTTATTTTCCCAGTTACATCGACACATGAAACGATCCATTAACATGCTAACCGATAACTCACTGCTCAACAAAAGTTCTTCAGTGTAGTTCGTGGTAAATAAACCGAGATAGCTCGGACTGGTCTGAGGTGTTTTTTCATTTCACTCACACATCAGTCTAAAAAGTAGCTGACTAATTTTAAGCCAAAATCAACAGATGCCTGGCCCTCAGGCTAACACCTTACACCAATGTTACCATGGTAACAACCAATAACACCTGCTGACCAGAAGCACCACGAATTCAAAAACAACAGGAAAACAAGGCTCATAAGTTGTGATTGGCCAACACTTTGAAGAAGAAAGGTACGAAGATGCATGAGGGGCATGGGCCAAGTTCAAAACTTGCAATTTTATGGTTAAAAAAGAGATCAATTATCAGTTTATTCTAAAATCAAGGATGGAAACTAAAATAAGTATTTATGATGAATATTTACTTTTTGCTAAATCTGAAGTAGAGTTTGATTTGAGCTTCCACTGCAGACTGAATGAAAAGCAATGCTTTTTTTAAAATTATTTACCCAGAGTTCACTGCACCACAGTTTGGCTTAAGAAGTTAAGAAACTGCTTTGTGCAGCAAGTCTGCCTCTGGGTCTAGCTGTGGCCCAGAGTGTTTGTTTCATGTCTGTTCTAGAAATACTGCTAATCAATAATATATTAGGTAGAGTCAGTAGGTTTGTTCATTGCAATTTGTTAACACAACATTAAATTGGGCCCCTCCTCTCGAGCTGAACTCCACCTGCCCCCTACAGAAGTTTATTATTTATTTGTTAGGATCCCCATTAGCTGCGCTCTAGAACGCCGCTAGTCTTCCTGGGGTCCCAGAAGTTCCCAGAACAGCATTCAAAGTTCTCTCTGAATATTTGCTAGTACCACCAAGATTTACATCTGCGTCAATTCCACCTGCACCCGCGCCCTATGGTTTGTGCTCACCACGGCGACCCTCTTACTCGTCAGCATTGCCCTTGAGGCTGCTGTTGCCGACCCTAAGCTCCAGCTCCTCACTTGGACTGAATTTCCTTTGCCGCCATTTCTCCTAGCTTGACAGTGTCCAGTTGCTATATTTAGGCACGCCCAACTTCACCTGTGCTCTATCATTGGCTGGGGAAAACACCCCGACTCCTCACCTAGACACATCCTGACTACACCAAAACATCAAAATATGGGCAGAAGGCAGGAGCTCTGCAGACACAGTCACCACCACACATGAGTAGAAGCCCATAGGTGAAGATTAAGCAGGATTTCTTTTGTGTAAGTCTACATTTAGTTTTTATGAAAATCTTGCAGACTCTACCTTGAATGAATCATTTCTGTAAGAAAAAGGTTATTTGGCCTCTTTGGTTTCTCTTGTTGAGAGTATGAAGACATCTAAACTTACCCTTCTCAACCACTGATCATTTCCATGTGCAGCTCAGACTGTCAGGCTGTCTGCTGACCAACATCACCCTGGTGCCAGATTTGAATTTTTTTGAGTTGAACATCCAGCTGTTTTCTCCCCAGGTTGTCCAGGCCTCCTTGAAGCTGATGCGCCTAATCCTGAGCCAGCTGCTTCCAGGTCTGGCGTTGGGTCGTACTGAGGTGACCTACTGCTTGGAGCAGACCTGGCCCAACCTGCTGGCCAGGTGTGGAGACCCAGTCAGACACCTACGGGCCACAGTCACTGCCTTCATACAGGTATTACAGCACCGTGGACCAACACACTGATTTCCATGACTGTTGCCTCCTCAGCAGTTTTACTTTGACTGAAAGAAAACAAAACTGATGGTTGGAGATGGTATTTTTTCCTTCAGGCCTTACTTGCCCCACTGTCTCTGTTAGTGTAAATCTTTGTGCCGATCAGCGTCTTCTTCTTATTTACACTATAAATCCTTTTACACCCTGTTTTTATAAAGCAAACCAGCAGAGGCTGTTCATGTCTCCATCATAGCCTCATTTTATCATGGTTATTATGTCTCAATTTGTAGCAGTAGTGGTTTCTACACATTACAAGGTGGAGCCGTCTCCCATCATCCTGTCACAAATACAAAGGGGTTTAAGTCACCTCCCTCTCCCATGAGATGTGCCCGTACAAGGGTGGAGTAGTTACCATGGCAGCACCGCTAAAAACATTCGAAATTGAATGAACACAGCCTTGCAATAACAAACAAAAACATGTAGAAAATAAAGAATTTACAATAAAAAAGTAGTAGGAGTGAGAAAATAGTACAACAAAGAAGAAGGATTATTTGAAGATTGATTCAAGATAATGGCCACAGCTTCCATGGTGATTACCCACAAAAAACTGCTTACATGCACCTGTGATATGAACTGAGTGTATAAATATTTATGCCAACAAGTTCAAAACACTGATCAGAGAGGTGCTGACATCCACCACAGTTGGCAAACAGAACAAACAACTGCAACATTATGTGCAACAACCAAATCACAAACATCACACTTTCCTCCACACTTACCTGATTACCAGCTCTCTGAATTTTTGAAATGAGGCGACAGTTTTATCCGAATTATATGACTTAATCTGCTCAAAAGTACAACAAATATTTACTGGAATGAATATCAAAATGTGTGATAAGATAATATTCAGTACTGTTAATCAGAATGAAATGTCTCTCAGAATGAGTTAATATAAAATCTTATCAGGAACTCAAGTTCTGAGACCTAAACCTCTCCCTTATTCTCCATTGGTTGGACGCATGAACGATCATCTTTTATTTGTAATTTTCATTTCGTTTATTTTGTTATTTTAGTTGTCTGGGTTTTTTCTTAAAGGTTCTTCTTCTTAAAGGAATAGATTGAACTACATTAGACTGAGTTACATGGATAAATGAACAACAATAGTTATGGGGTCAGCTTTACAAGATTGCAATTTTTTCTTTTGTAAAGATCAGGGCATGTCTTTCTTTCATTCAGAGCAGTAGAGAAAGAGAAACCGTGAAATTTGTAGGGACAGTGGACACCTCGGATCAGATCATGGTCTCTGTAAAGAATCTTCTGCCTGATCTTTATCTAATCTGATCTTCTTATTACACTTACAGAGGAGGAAATGTCTCTTGTGATCAACACAATACATAGTCTGTCACATTTTCAAAATAAAAGAACATTTTCTCTAACTAAAAGCTGCTTGAAAGTAAGAGTCCCACACAAAAATATAGTGGTGTCAGATGGACAATATGTGTCTTTAAGTATGGAGAAGGGAAATGTAAAAACCTTCCAAACAGAATGAAACCCAAGTAAAGAACAGATACTTGAAAACTATACCTAATCGCATGTTAATTGATTTTGGTGGTTGGTGTTTTCAGGTGTCCATCACTCACCTGGCTGAGAAGCTTTGTAGGGTGCTGTAATTCAAAAAGAGTGTGCAGATCCAAGGGATCTAATTTGAACATACTAACATTACATTGGTTTCCAAGGCCTTGCTGTAGCTGTTTGCTACATTGTGCTGCCCTGTATGTTGATAATTGGTGAGTTCAGTGGAGTCTGTTTTCCAATGAACTAACCTAGAATTCAAAATGTCCAAACAAGCCCCAAGTTGTCGTCTGTGATGACATAGTGTGTAAGTGAAGTAAGTGTGTGTGTGACTGTATGGACATGTGTTGTGTTTGTCTTCTCAGTGGAATCTGTCAGTGTTCTCATACGACGTGCCCGTGTGTTGACGAGAACAGAGAGGAAGTCTTTAAGGGCTGCAGTTGCTTCTGTTTCAGTGAGATCAGCTTAGGTCACAATTGAGTCTCTGCCCTCTGAAATCATCGCTCAGCCCCTCTGGATCTGCTCAGACCTCGATTACAGGAGCAACTGAATGCCTCTTTGTTTTGTGTGTGTGTGTGTATGTGTGTGTGTGTCCCATTTTCCCATATACATTCCACTCACCTGATGAGGCTAAAATAGCAGAAGTTTCTCCTTGAGCTTTCTGGCTCACGTGTGTTCTCTGTCACAACTTGTCTCTCTGCCAGATGCTTGTGTTGAATGACAAATTACCGTATGCAGCATCACAGTTTGTCCTTGCCCCCGAGCCCTGCTTTATTTAATTTGAAGGTGTAAGTCTGTGAAGAACCAGCACGATTTTAACACTGTCTGTGTATTTGGAAGATAAGATGTTTATGTTAAAGCTTCACATAGAGTAAAGGCAGATGTCTATGTGTAGTGTAATGATAAAGCAGGTCTGGGTTTTATATACTGTGAAAGAATCAATCGGTCCAAAGAAAAATGCAATCAGCCTGCAACTTTGTGGTGTCAAAACAAAGCAGACACCAAGCCCTGCCCGCCTTTACCTGAAACACTTGGTTTGTTTGATTTTCTGAAATTTGCTCTGTTTTTATTGGATCACACCAGAAAACAGTCAGAGATGAGATGTAAAACTGCAATGAGATTTAAAAAAAAATATTTTCTTGTGGATCAGCATTTCAAAATAAACACAGGAGAAAAGGAAAATGTGGAAGTTTGTTAATGTCTCTTTCTCGTGTCCTCCATTCAGGAAATTGCTGTTTTGAAGGATGTTCGGGTCCTGCAGGTGATCCCCAGTGACCTCGTGAAGCCCTTCAAATCCAACTTCCTCCCTCGTGTGGCCCAGAGTCGGTCCGAGTTGCTTGAGAAGCTCCTTGCTGAACTGGGCACAGAGAACTCGGGCTTTACCTTGGACAACGTCATGATGGTAAATTGCCTAAAAACAGCTTTGCAGATGTCTTTTTTGAATGTTAAAAAAGTTGAAAATGAAAGTTAATCAGTTGCCTCAGAAAACACATTTAGAGAGTTCATCCTGACAAACATCAAGAGAGGGAACTGTTTTTTTATTTATTTTTATCTTACGGTAATAAGATTATCTTTCCACTATTTCAAAAAATCTTTCAGAGTCTTTTGCGGTCACAGAAATATAGACAGTACGCATTTAAGATGAAAATCTGAGGAGCTCAGAGCTTTCTTGACCAGAGCTGTGAACAGCTACTGTTGTGTTTTTGCAGCGTGTCAACCTCCCTGTCATAATCTTTCCATGCCAGAAACGGCTGCTCTGACATTCCCTCTACAACATGATAGCACATGTATTGCATGTGATGTATACAGTGTCATGCCTGTAATATTCCACTTTGAATGTTGGCATCCATCAGGCTGATTTTCCACCACATTTGGCTCAGTAGCTTCTGAGAGCAGCTCCTCCCTGACGTCCTTCCAC
This sequence comes from Trachurus japonicus, assembly GCF_045865225.1. Classification (NCBI taxonomy): domain Eukaryota; kingdom Metazoa; phylum Chordata; class Actinopteri; order Carangiformes; family Carangidae; genus Trachurus; species Trachurus japonicus. The sequence continues at coordinate 14,171,288 of NC_140913.1, read as the reverse complement.
CACTCAGTTCACCCAAACGGGCTCCAGTCAGCTGAGTCAATGTTGTCACCTTTGGCATCCACTTTGTGTCGTCCCTCTCCCGGGGTTCCCAGCAGTGATCTAATATTTACATGCAAACTCTCCAACTGTTGACCCTCGTCCTGGCCCTGTCCGCCCCTCTCTGGTTTACGACCCGTCCTCCACCCCACCCCTGTCCACTCAGCCTCTATGTGGCTTTTTATCAGCGAGAGCAAATTGTTGGGTTTGTCCACCTCCTGAAGCTACAGCCACGCAGATGGCACTGGGTGGCTTGTGTTTGCATGTTTGTGCATGCTTTTGCTCAGTGACTCCCTCCTTTTGTGTTTTCTGCCTCTTGTGTTTGCTTGGGAAACAGATTAGAGTCTAGATTGAGATGCGAGCTGTACACTGGTCCACAAGTTGAGCACATAACAGAAAACTGAAACCCGCTTTTAATTAATAATAAAAATAACACTGATAATGTATTTTTTATTTCTAAAGCACGTAAGTTATAAATCAGTTGATCAAATGTGATTTGTTGAGCACTTTTCATGCAATCGACCACACAGTGGTTTACAGAAAACCAGACACTTAGAATTTAGGGATCGATGAAACTTTGAGGACAGTCGTGAAATTTGTCCACAATAATATGAATTTAACATATCACATGTCATCATGTGGTCAAACCGAAGTTGCACAAAACCAACAGGTTTTATCGTCTTTATTATACTGGACAGTACCTGTGCATATACTATGTAAAATCCATGTGAAATGATAGTGAGTTGTATTTTTATTTCATTTTCTTATTGAACATTTATGCACACATTACAGAACATTTAGACAAATACAGAACAGCATGGGACAAGGAGCAACAGAGTAAACAAACAAAACAAACTAGGACAGAACAAAACAAAGAAGGGAATGGATTGTGATAAGGGGTATTGAGCAGGCATTTTGAGGGGTCTTGAAATTGTTGGAAGTAAAAAGAAGAAGAGAGTAGAAATATATAATAATAACGTTCCGTTATTATCTCATAGCGTGGTGAATGTGCAGGTCACAACTTGTCCACCCACGAGAGCGTTTTGGAGTTGTTGGATTGTGTATTTGATTGTGTTGTGTTGAGTGTGATGAGAGAAACCAAGAAATCCCATGAGCCTCCGTATCCGTGTTTGACCTACATTAACAGAGCGCTGAGCCCTGGGTGAACCCCGGTCTCTGTGTGCGTCTTGCTGGCTTCTATGATTTTAGTTGTAGTGTAGTTACAACTGCACTTATACAAAATGGAACCCCATGGAGGTCTGAACCGGCTCTGTCCGTAGCGTAGCTCTGAGCAGCTTGCGGCTCGGCTCCGCCGTCCTAAAAATAGCTTGCACCGACAATTAAAGGTAATGAACCTACTCCTAAGACTATAGGGATTATGTCAATGGGCCAATTTGCCAAAATGTCAAACTATCCCTTTGAATATTCAACCAAAACAAAGACACTTCTAAATCACATATCAATAGAAATTTACAAGGGAATGCCAATCCCGTCTGGAGACCTTTGACCATCAGGGGGTCTTTTCACATGACAATGAACCACCTAGACCTTTGTACTTCTCGCACTGAGACCATCAGACCTGCAACATTTCAAGGGGACACATAAGGTAATTTCATTCAGTCTGGTAAAACTTCCATTGTTTCAGAGACAACATTTTGAGGGCGGGGGTCAGACTGTCTTACAGGAGGTTGTATTTCTGTTTCAGAAGGTCGAAGGTCATGAGAGAGCTGTCACTGAAAAGGTCCCCTAGGCTGGTTATTCCTCTCTGTTTCCATGATGTACAGTAAAGTTGATTGTTTTTCTGTTGATTTTGTGCCAGGTAGGGGTGGAGTTACATGGGGTGAGTTGAAGGAGAATAATTTTGTTTGCTTTCCACCAGGCAGAGAAAGTAGTGTTTATTATGGTATATTTGAAGCATTTGTGGGTTCTGATTGATTTGTCTATGAAGATTATGTATTTAGTGGTCAAGTCTTTGCAGATGGTTTGCTCATTATCTAGCCAGGCAGAATTTGAGTTGTTGGTCCAATGACGAATATACTGTAGTTAATGAGAAAGAGAGTAATGAAAGAAATTTGGGGCATCAAGTCCGTCGTACTGCTTTGGTTTTTGAAGGGCAGTCAATTTGATTCAGGGTTCTTTTCCAATAGAATGTGTTAACTGCTTCAGAGAGGAAAACCAGTCCAGGGGTGGGTTAATATGTCTCATGGCAAATAGATAATTGAGTTTTGGAAGAATGTTCATTTTGACAGATGCAATGTGGCCAATTAGAGATAGTGGGAGTTATTTCATCTGTTGAGATCTGCTTTAATGTTGTGTGGTAGTGGTGTAAAGTTACATTTGTAGGTCCCCAACCTCAGCATCCCAGTCAATCTGAATAAGAGGCAGAATCTCAGAATGATAGTGAGTTGTAAGAAACCAATAGCAGCAGGAGCTCTTAAATCTGTTAGTTCTGCATCTTGTCACTTTTTAACTGCAGCTGGACACAAGCAGCATGAACCTCCTGACCAGAGCGTGCCTCAGATTGGCCTGAATGTTCTGGGCCTTGTTCAGCCCTGACCTTATATCGGTATAGAGAAAGTCATTAGAAGTCATCTCCAAAATTTTAGTGCAAACTTTCACTGTGTAATCTGTTCCTGTTCCTCAGTAAAAGTGAACCATACCAGCTGATAAAAGAAAACGTAAAAACTAATTCAATAAAACACAAGAGTAGAAACTGGGTAAATTTGTGAATCCTTATATCCCCAGTTAAAGCCACAGCCAGTGTCTGTTTCAGTTCATGTAATGAGCCCCTGTGGTGTTAGCGCAGCTATGGTTTGAACATTTTTCCTTTTTCCTGCACTGTTACCTGGGTGATCTGGTCTGAGGTGGAAGTCAGAGAAAGGGAAAGAAAAAAAGGGGGGCGATTGAATTTCCTGTAATTAAAATGAGAAGTGCTCAGCAAAGACAACAGAGAATAATAGAGAGCTGCCCCTGAGACTGTTGAGCGAGGGATGGGAGGCCTTTGTGCACAGTTTACCTCTGGACGTTAATGCCCTGCACTGGCAGGATTTCCATTGTGTTGCGACTCGCTTCACAGAGATTATGTCGGATAATGGGCTCTTTTTACGTCACGATACACACTTCTCTGAAAGCACCTGAATCCTCCACAAGGCTGCTGTTTGTGAAAAAGCACTGAAGATTTTCTGTGGCCTGCCTTGTTTCAGCTCAATAATGACTTATTGTACTGTTTCTCATCTGTCTTACAAAGGATAAAAATATCAAAATGATGTATTTCCTCCTCGATTCATATTAGTTTCAGTTACACCCTGTTTATCCAAAGTCATATAAATTATGAACCATTCGTTTGAAATTTTGTCTTAATTCCTTTGTAAAGTAAGAGTAATAGCTGAAAAGTGTTTTAAGTCACACTGACCTTGACCTTTAACATATGACCACCAAAATATAATCAGCTCAGCCTTGAGTTCATGTTATTTGTGTCAGAATTTAAGAAGTTCCTTAATAATTAATATAGCCTAAATAAAATATTTATGAAATATTGAAAAACAATTTGTCTGAAACTCTGACGAAATTGCTGGCATAGAGGCTTAAAGGCGGTTGGTGCAGAGGGATGGAGCTCCAGTGGATCTGTGGAAACACAGAGAGAGTGTGAGACACCAAGGCCAAACTACAAAGTGCAATAGATAAAGATAAAGATAATGACTGTTCAAAGTGTAGGAGAGGAGAGAGAGGAGGAGAGGAAAGGAGAGGAGAGGGCTCCATGTAACCAGATGTGTCCCCCAGCAGTCTAAGACTGTCTAAGAAGAAATCTTATTTGTTGGTCCAAATTTGTTCCATGTCCAGAAAAAAGAAAGACACAGTTTTCCAGTCCAAGTGTCAGTGTCAGTGTCAGAACAAACCTGTTTCCTTTCTTGCTAAATGTAGTTCTGCACGGCGGCATTGGAGCACAGTGCGTCAGCTGTTCGAGAGGTGGCGGTGCGCATCATCTTATCCATGTACCAGCAGCACAGAGGCGCTGTTCTCAGCTACCTGCCACCCAATGACGCTGCTGCACGGAACAACTTCCTCTACAAAACCCTCTTTGATGGCTTCGCCAGGATTGACGGAAAGCTAGTGGAGACTAAGGTAAGAAGCGATTTTTAACTACTGTAAATAACATCCCGAATATCTACAAAATCCAGCATTTATATGAGCATCAATATTCTATATATTGCGTGGAAGTGGCAAGAGGAGGGGATGTTTGAACAGGTTGTAGTCAGAGAGGAGCAGCTGGTAGACGGACACAGAAACTGGACAGACATGACTTTCAGAGTAGAGTGTATGACATCATGTCTTTTCTTTTTTTTTCAACTGACAGTAACAAGGACGAGGAGGTGGGGCTTCATGTTGCAGACAGCACGGCCAGTCAAGTCTGTCTTTAACTCATGGGGTGAAGCAAATGGCCCATTACATGTACAGATGTACATAATCTGTTGATGTATATGTGATATAATACAGTTATATAATGCAGTTATCGATTAACTTTATTCATTGAGCATTTTTCAAGCAAGAGATATTTAAAAAACCAAAAAGTACTAAATACAGGTTAATAAAAGACCAACAGAAATACTATAGATGACAAAATATGTCAATGAAAATAAAAACAGAAATAAATACTAATATAATCAATAGATCTGTTTTGGCATATAGGAGAGAAAGAGAAACAACCCTGAATTTTTCACATTATCATTGCAAATTGTGGTGAAGTTTATCCTCTCTTGTTGTGTCAGCTGTCACTGGCCGGTTTTGTTTTACAGTTAAGCTTTGGACTCTTCTAGAGGGCCAAGTTTAATTTACCACTGGCTTTATTAGAGACCTAGACTTCCCATTACGTCATGGCCATGGTGCTGAGTAGCACTCAAATGTGTCAGTTGTTGCCAACACAACCGCCACATGCCATCACTGCAGAATTGGCTGTGTGACTTCAAAAGAACGTAATGAAATGAAAATCTGGTGTGTTGACCTGGAACGCCCGATGATGCTGAGACGATGGTGTGAAAAGTGAAGAAAAATCTGGACATAACAGTGAAATGAGTGTGACTAAGCGCTGATGGTGTGTCACTTCTCACCCAGATGCTGAAGAAGGGAGGTGGTCAGCAGGATGGCCAGAGGGAGAAGGAGGAGATCCACTCTCTGCAGGAGCAGCTGGCTGCCTTGAAAGAGATCACAGTAGGTGGAGCTGTCATCAGACGGCAATTACATCACCTCTCGTCATGGAGGCTAATTAGTATTTATGAGTCTGCACAGACTTGGTAGAAGATTTGACTCTCTAGGTGGTCAGAGACTCTTTTACTTAACTTAACAAAACCCTCTGTCTGTAGTTACTGTTGTGTTTTTTGTTTTTTTTGTGATGGTGTCTCTTTGTTTTTATTCCTCTCTGTGCTCATGAAGGAGAGAGGCAGTGAGAGTAGCAAAGGACCGACGGTCAAGAAGGAGACTCCTAAAGTGGAGAAAGAGTCTCAAATATCTGGAAAAGCAAGTATGTATGTTTGGATAGAAATTGGTAGATGAAAGCAAAATATCTATAGTCCAGTAAAACCTCTTTATGTGCTGCAAACAACTGGGTCTGATTTAGAGTTAGCACAAAGGAAATTTGTTCATGGTACAAAAACAATAAGGTGTTTTACTGTAAGACCTTGTTCAAACCTGGTGGCAAACTCTGTCTCAGGTAACTTCAGCCCACTCTACTGCAGCCTCTGAAGGACCAACCGCCAACTCGATCAAAAATATGTCACTACTACTGGAAAAAAACTTAATTTCATTGCTTTGATTTGTCACTCTCTCTGTTAATTGGCTAATAACAACAACACACATCTGTTCATTTGCATATAAAACAGAAAGTGAGACCTAATCACAAGTGATCCATGGGGGTGCATTTTAAAGACACATGTTAATACCAAGTGTGAACAGGGTCTGACACTAATGCCTTTAAATGTGATGTCTCCTTATGATGAACACAATTACTTTGCAAGACTTATTTTCTTCTCACAAAGCACAAAATCATTTAGCATTTCTAGAACAGATTAGGAACTTTAAACTTTGAAATCCAGTGTTTAACCTTGCTGACTTAAACATGGGCGGCACACTTGTGCTGTGGGTAGCACTGTCGCCTCTCAGCAAGAAGGTTCTGGGTTTTCTGCATGATGACTGTAAGTAAAAGAAACTGTGTTTGATTTTGCAGATGTCACAAAAGTACAGGACAAGATAAGAGGCAGAGCTGACGTCCATCGGTCTGTCGACTATCTGGACAAGTGAGTAACTTACAGCCCAGTGGCGACCTTCACTGAGATAAAATGAAGACACAAAAATGATGTTGATAATTCTCCTGTCCCAGTTTTCTGTGTTGTTTTCCCACTGTCTGTTCTGCTTTCAGCCGAGTTGTGAATTTAGTGTGTTATTTATTCTCACACTTTGTTTCAGTTTGTGTATATTCTGTGGTAAAAAGGACGAGTCGTTCACAGAAGACGGACTCGACCTTCACTACTGGAAACACTGTCCTATGCTGCGACGCTGCGATGAGTGCAGACAGGTAAAATTTTCCCAGTGAGTGATAGATCATGTCCGTCTGCCTGTGTTTAACCACTTGAGTGACACAGCCGCGCTCTGTGTCGACAGGTGGTGGAGATAGCCAGCCTCACGGAGCATCTCCTGGGTGAATGTGAGAGCAGGTCCAGGTTCAGCCAGTGTCCACGCTGCTCGGAGGCTGTGACTGCTGAAGAACTGACGCGTCACGTCCAGGGTCCGGCCTGCAACCGTGAGTCTGCATCTCTCTGTGTTACTCTGATAACGTAACGTTACGCACTGTGAAAATGCAAAGTACAAAGAAAGAAAACTGCATAATGACAACTTAAAAAAAGATGAATAATATAATAAAATTGTTCTCAATCTCATAATACTACAATATGGACAGTTTTTGCACACTTTGGCAGTATGTAAAGTTCATATTATTAGTTAGTATTGTCCAGCTCAGACTGATCTGAAGGAGAAACTCACCAACTGGCGTTAATATACTTAAGAGAAACAGGCAGACAGTGCTCAGTACATCTCTGTCACCAGCCATATGTTACCTTGAATTATTAACACCACTGAGCCATTTTATTAACTTCCACTCTCCCTCACCTCTGCTGGTCGAAGGTGAGGAAATAGAAATTAGGGTTAGACTGTTTACATTAATGTTCCCGCTTCTCTGAGGCCGAGGTTGTCTATTTAAAAGTGTTACCCTGGGTTGTGCGATCCCATCATTTTCTCTGCAGTGTTTCGGCGTAATTGTGTAACAGGCAGCTTAAAGGTGTTGTGTTTCTGTTTCAGCCCCCACCTCCGGTAAAGGCTCCAACCACTGTCCTTTGTGTCACAACAACTTCATACCTGGAGAAGAGGTGAGCCTCTAGACCCGCAGCTGTGTCACCCTCACCTGTCTGTCTAGTCTTGAGTGGGTTTAGGAAAGTTATATACTGGGGAAAAAAAGGTCACATTTAGGCAAAAACAAAAAAAAGAAAAACAAGTTTGAAATGGAGATGGGAACACTGGGTTCTAGTTTTGCTCCTTTATATCAACACAGAAACTAAAAAGCATCTAATATGAGGCTCGAGGAGCAAACAGGTGTTGAGTTAAAACACCCCCATTGTTGGGACTTCAAAAGACGAGAAGCCTTTGTTCTTAATGATCTGTTTCATTGGAGTAAATGATGAAGTAAATGGCACATCACATGCTTCACATTCCTCTCAGTTTAAAGAGAAGTGAGGACTGAAATAGATGAAATGTAGCTCTACGTCCTCTAAATTTTGCAATACAATGACCTCTTATCTGTTCATACAAATTATAAACAGGAAAAAGAATTATTCTCTTATTGTTAAAGGGTTCAGTTTTCAGAAGTAAGACACATTAACGGGAAGAGTGATGAATGCTTGAGGAAATGTCTTCTGAGTATGATATGACTTATAAACTGAATATCATCTCACTCTTTTATGTATAACATGACCACAGGAGGAAAAGTCTGTTCTCCTCCTGCATAAGTAAACAGTGCTCAGATTTCAGGATGAACCCTTCAGGCTGCTAGTCCGTTACTGATCCTCTGTGTCCGTCCACCTTTTGTGTAACGGAAAAGTTTAAACCAGATGAGGAGTTTTATGAGATTCTCTTTGAGACATAACAGCGGTGTCACCTTTCACTCGCTTTTCTGCCCCATCTCTGTCACTGTGGAGTTTGATGAGTCATGCAAGTCTTTCAGTGAGCCAATCGTCCAGTCTGACCACACATAAGGCTGGTGTAACACCACTGTGTACCTCAGACAGTGTATATTTAAACAGAGCTCAAAATTATCGGTGCCCACTAAATGAAATTTTCCTCCTTTATCGCGAAAGTGGAGCTTTCTACAGCTATGCTGCCTCACCAGTCATGGTCTTTTTAACGGGAAATTTTAGGGGAATTTAATATTTTATTTATTTTTAGTATTTATTGTGATTTAAATATGTATCGTGCTTATTTGGTTTTAAAAATCCACTATCGGTCGACCTCTATTAAGAGTACATTTGATAATGTTGCTCCTGATTTCTGATTGGCTGAATCAGTAAACTACATCATACAGTATCAATTGTTTTTTCATATAAACCATGACCTGTTCTGCTTATCTTTTTGCAACAGGAAGTATTTATGCTTTTCACTTCCACTTTCACTAATGAGGTTGTCATCAGATGAAATTTGTGTTGAAAAGTGCAACAGCCTTTCCTATGGTGGCCCTGAAGGCTCAACACTCTGCAACTAAACAGACAAAACAAAACAAAAACAGAAAACATCTTAATCCTCTAGTTTTCACAGTTAAAACAAAAAAAATATGTGAGGGTGGAGTCCAGCCTGGTTCATCACTTTTTAGATTCCTGGAAACACCTTCACCTTGACCTTGTTGTGAATATAGCGGCTCATGTTGTGAAATCAGTGAAGATGAGGTTTTCTTTATTTGTTTTTGATTTGTCAGTTTGCTAAAGTTGTGGTGCCAATGTTGTACCATAGTTTTCCCATATTACACACAGTTGGAATCAGCATGGGCAAAACTGGAGGTGGTTCATCCTGCTGGAACTCAGCCCTAATAAACTACGCTAATGATGATTAATGCTTAAAATGAAAACGAACCACTTTTCAGTGCTTTGCCATTTTCAACCCACGACCAGAGTCTTCCGCACATGCAGCCTGTCACCTCACACACCCTGAGAGTTCAGTGAAGAAGAAACTCACAGAGAGTCACACACTCTGGCTGCCAGAGCTCTGAGCACAGATCCAATGAAAGACTGCAGTGTTAGTGGGAGGGAGGGCGTCCGTCCGGGCCCTGACTGAGCCCACAGTCACCCGCGGTCGTCCCAGTTGAGAAGGTACCGGGGAGAGGGCCCGACTCACTGAGCTACTTTGTCCCTGTTCCAGGCCTGGAAGGCTCACCTCATGGGCAGGGAGGGCTGTAAACAAAACTCACGCAGGACTGCGGTGTCCCAGAGAACCCAGCCAGCACAAGGTAAAGCATTCATACACCCCTGCTCACACCTCCCTCCCCAACGCTCAGAGTGGGAGCTATAGAAAGTGCCTGTGCTTAACGGTGAAATTTTATGTTGCAGCCTTTCCACGATGGTTTCCTGCCTCCGAGCACAGGCAGAGTGTGATAATAGTGGCAGAGGCTCATGTAGTGGGAGTTAGTGATACTTCACAATTATGGTTAAGTCAGTCTTCCATCACAAGCCTGTTTTTTCTTATTGTTACACTTTTACATCCTTGTGGCCAGCTTAATGTAAGCTCAATGCATCATGGGAGTCATCTCAGATAACAGCTAGTTCAGGAATCACCTGGCTCTACCTATAAGCCTTCTCATAGAGGACATTTTGAAGCCTGGTTGTCGATGCAGTGCTCATGCAAACAGACATCATCATCATTAGCATTTCCAGAGGGCTTCCAGCAGTAAACAAACAGGTGGAACCAACTTTAATTATTTAAAACTGCTAACGACACTTGTGTTTTTCTCCGATTAGATCATGTTTCCGTGGATGTAAAAAAAAAAAAAAGTCAAATAATGGTTTCTGCCTCCACTGAGAAGCCTGACAGTTGAATTTAGAGAGCGCAGTGTTTTAATTTTGAGGAAATACTTTGGTAAAAGTGAAGAGCTCCTCAGACCCTGACACATCACATCACACAGTCTGTTTGGTTAATAGATGACAGTCTATTTAACAGTTGCACTCATTAACCAGTGTTTTCTTTCTGAAATGCTTCCTCTGCACTTTTTCACAATGAGTTGTTTAGTTTTAGTTTCTCATGTGCTGACGAGAACGACAACTTCCTGTACGATAAGCTGAGTGTAGAGTTTGTTCCTCTTCCTGATCCTCCTCGTGTGTTCGTGTCACCTTGAACCTACAGTATATGTTTACACTCACATCACGGGTGACATAGGCGATTTCGTTTAGCGGTAAACAGTGCAGGAAACGACGTGTGTGTGTGTGTGTGTCCAGGCAGAGCTGTTGGTGGAGCTAAGCTGAAGCAGGCCTGGTCAGTCGGGTCCAGGAGCAGACCCCCGGGCAGAGGCAGCCGGATCCCGGCCCTGGCTCGTCTGGCCAGAGGACACACACCAGGGAAACGCTGAAGCTGCTGCATCACAGCACCTCGGTGGGGGGAGGGAGGATGTCACTGCAACCTGCACCCAAACCACATCCCTGCAGTAACCACCCCACCTCCACGTGTCCAGGTCCCATGTTCCACAAATGATCCGTTTCACCTGTCTGATTGACTTGGCATTTACATCATGGTATTACTACTCTACTCTACTTATTCACACTCACAACTATAGATTCACTATAGTAACTGTAATTTAACTCCAAGCCTTTTACAGTCAATAACACAAAATACATACGCACACACACCTGCATGATGACACACTCTGCTGTTTACTGACTACTGGCTGTGCAGGTAAATCTCTTACAAACTCCACACCCTCCAGTTTAGTTAGTACGTTTCTCTGTCATAGATGGGTTACCAGGTTACCAGCAAGACAATCTTGATGACATCAGCATGACATGATGAGGGTTATTTTTAACCATTGACAGGTCTTCACAACTTCTTAAGTCACTTAAGTCACTCTTTTCATTACTCGTTTTAAATAAATGATATGAACACGAGGTAAAGTAGCACTTTGCCAAGGGGAAGATGCTTCACTGCTGCTGAGTTTTTTTTAGCACAAGAATGGATGTATTTTATTCTTACTGTTGACAATCTTGGGTTTTATATGCTGCACTGGTGCAGTGAGAGTGACAAAGTCAAATCTTTTAATTAAACAGATTTATTAAAATTAAAAAAAGAAGATGAATGTAGTTTATAGCAGAATTTGTGTAGCGTCTATTTTTCACTGGCTGCACTTGAGGCTTTCAACTGAATTTAAACACTATAGTTTAAGCACAAATAGTATAAGAACTGAGAGACATTATACTTATTACTCAGTAACAGTAATCTTACGTTTGTTGTACTACCCAGTATTATGATGTTGATTGTAAATATACGTGTGATTCATCTAGAGCCAAAAAAACAAACATATATGAAACAGTTTGAGGTTGTCTGCTTTTTTAATACTCAAATTTCAAAACTTCAAATTTCATATGAAAGTGTGTTAAATTTTGATATAACTTTACATTAAAGAGTAATATTTGGTTTCTACCCTCATGCTTCCGTATCAAGGACTGTTTTGCAACAGCAGATGTTTCATTGTGTCCTATGTGCATAGTCACATGCATTTTCTGAGTAATTTTGGCATTGAATTACTATTTTCTTTTGCAAATGTGTCTGTATTTGTTTAAATAAAGCTTCACAGAGCTGAACACTGTGGTCAAGTTTCAGGCTGCAAAGCGGGAAGCAGTGATGTTTTCTCCATCCCGCAGACATAACAGCTTCAACACCCACATTGTATTTACAAAGTTGACAAAAATCCAGTTTTATTTACACTATTATACATAAATCTACACTTTTACAGCCCTTTAGTCTCTTTGGTTTTTGGCCATGTCTCTGAAAATCACACACAAGTGAATTAACGCTTAATAAAAGTAACATGAAACAATATATTAACTTAACAAATTCATATCATTTGATTTTTTTTTTTTTTACAATTTCAGTGAACTACAAAAAGAAAAAAAAATCACTCATCTATGACTGAACCTGTCTGATCTGAGCTGTGAGTTAGAAAATGACAATAAAATCAATAAGTCAAGTCATTGTATTTTTTATGGCAGCCACAAGAGCACCGACTCTGATCTGAAATGGCACCAAAAATCTGAAACCTGGAACCTCCTCCTCCTCCTCCCTGTGGCTAGAGCACACTGTGGAGCTGTGGTAGTGGTTTCACAACATGTGGACAGTAGTGGAGAGGAAACATAACCTGCTCATAGTTTACACTGGAATCTAACATACAGAAAATGACATATATTATTCATTTATCATATATATTATCCATATTCATATATGCTGTCCCATACATAAGTGTAATATATGTACCTACTACATGTCCCTATATATTGAGAGGGATGTTGCAATATATATCTTTTAAGGGGACATATTATCAAATACATCACATATAAGTTTATAACTGAATATCCATCATCAAATTTCTACATGTACATATATTAAACATACCCATATGGTGTAATATGTATAATATGTTACACATAACACATGGTATGTATTTCATTCAGCCAAATGCAATTAATAACATTTTAGACACGATTACATGTTTTGTCTTGTTAGTTTCTCAATAATTAATTGTATTGATGGACTTTGGGATGTATTTATGTATGTAACATGTCTACATTGTAAACATGGGCCTATTAAATAGCTACATTAGGCTATATCGACCTATTTGTATGGGCTAAACGTTTATGACAATATATAAAACGAAATATTTCTTGTAGGTTTCACGTGGTTTTTGTTTTTATTGTGTACATATAGAGGCCTATTTTATATGAACATCCAATATACAGTATGTAGGCTTTATATTACATTTGCGTATGGGGTTGCTTGCTTGTCTACCATCGTGGTCAATACATGATCAACACAGTAACAGTTCAGCTGTGGAGGGTTGATGAGGACTAGTACAGTCATATGGAGGTCCTTTGCGCGCACACCAGCTCCTCGTTGTGCACCACGCTCCACATGCGGAGCAGCTCGTGCGCGCTCAGCTTGTGCACCACAATGAGGTTTTTGTAGAAGCAGGGCTCGCTGTTCATGGGGCTCACCCGGCGCCGGGTGATGCCGAAGGTCCTGAAGCCCGGGTGCATCTCCGGGGTCAGGTGGAGCTTCTGGAGGCACATGCCCAAAAACACGTCGTCGATGGGGTACAACTCCAGGTCCTCGGAAACCAGGAAGAGTCTCCTGGCCAGCTGGGAGGACATCAGAAACCCCCCGCCGCCCACATAGGGTGGGTACGGCTTGTCATAGAGCTCTTTGGGGATGTAGTACTTGCTCTGGCGGTTTCGGATCGGGATCGCCTTGGAGATGGTGTCCCCCACGAACAGCTCGGCCTCTTTGCGCTCCTCCACTTTGAAGCCGATCAGCTCCATCAGGTTGTGCGTGTTCACAAAAACGTCGTCGTCCCCCTTGAAGATGAACCGGACCCCGGAGCAGTAAATGTCGAACCATTTGAGGAAGTTGACCTCCTTCAGGGTCAGGTTGAAGAATGTGTCCATGAAGTCCCACTGCAAGATGTCCCCGTAGATCCGGTCCTCGTACTCGATCAGCTTCTGGAGGTTCTTGGTGTCTTTGCCGGTCGTCGGGCTTCCCAGCAGAAACAGCGTTTTGATTTTCCTCCCATCCACGTCGTGCTCCTTCCCCCAGGTTTTGCGCACCGCCTCCCGCCGGTCGTGCTGCTCGATGACGGACTTGACCACCATGAGAAGGTGCACCTCTCCGTCCGCGCATTTCCCCGGGTGGTTGATCAGCATGGGGAAGTACCGACAGTGTCTGTGCAGCACGAACTGATGAAATCTCGGGTCCAGGCGCCGGAACCAGTCCTGCTTCCTCACCGACGCGTCCTCGCTGCAGTTCAGAACCTGCGCGTCCCAGGAAGCCGGAGTCCCGTTGGAAACCCGATGCGCATCCAAGTCGCCGTTGTGCACCGGAGAGTCCGAGCTCCCCAAACTGGGTTTTACGGCAGCTTTTTTGAATGGAAAACAGTCGGAGCCGCACCAGCCGGCGTCCCGCAAGTGCTTCGCCCCTATCGCGTCCTTCTCCGCCACCTTCAACCTGTGGATCATCAGGAAAGACGCAAAGACCAGAGACAGGCTGAGCAGCGGCTTCAGCAGACCGACGCGTTTTCTCCGGAAAAAGTGATCCATGGCTCTCAGTGCGGCGCCCGGAGACCTTCAGATGCGGGACGCGTTGCCTTCATAGTGTTTCACAACCGTGCGTGCGTCCTTGGGGAGTCCACCGCCGCCTCGCCCTCTCATCTGGACACCAGAGGCTGCGTCCTCGGCTACGTGAGCGTGTTGACACTGGAGTGGCCCCGGGGCCCCGTTTGTCCATGGCGCTCGACGAAGTCACACATGGTCTCTCGGTGGGAGCAGAGGGAGCATGTCTCCTGGCTGCGGCTACACACAGACTGTCTGGTAGATCTGTTGCTGGACCCGTCTTTCTCACCCAGAACAACCCCCCCTCCTCCTCCAAGTAGCTATCTCCTCCCACACTAATCTGGGACCAGCAGGTCTCTCATTTCCCACACACACCTACAGTCACACATCACAGTTTAGAGCCACCTTGCAGCAAACTCGAGATTATCCACTTTTTAAAGACATATTATCCACCTGATCAGGAAAACAAATAAAGACTCTACAGACAACACTTATAGGCCTACACGCACATTTAATAAAGGAACCCAATAGCTTTTATTTTTTAAAACACATTACACATTCATATGCCTATTAACGACCATTACAGACAATGGCAAATGCAATATATAAACATTGCAGAGCAAAAAGAGCTCACTAAATAGCACATACATTCACCAAATGATATAAATTGTCATTTGTGTTTGTAAAATTTAAGGGAAACAAAGGCTAATACTAAATCAGGCACACTAATAATAATGATAAACCCAATCTGATTTGCATGTGATACAACAGCGTTTTTAAAAAAAACAACAACAACAACAACAAAAAAACAAAAAAACTGTAAACATTAAAACAAAAGATGAGTGAAGTGTCCCTTGCACATACGGGCTGAATGATTAATTAGGGCCACGGGGCAATCGCCACAAGCACTATTGTTATTGTGTGGATTTTTTCCTACATATTATTATTTTTCTTCTTCCGGACAAATTTCGATTCGCTTCTTCGAGTTGTAGGACAAAATGTATCTTAAACCGTGCGGTTCGATCGGGATCTTTTCTTCACAGAATATGAATTTTTCAGTCGAAAATGTTCTCATAGAGAATGAATGGGAGGAGGTCAGAAAACTAACAAATCATTGGACTTTTTGTGCTGCAACTGTTGTCTACTGCTCAGGCGTAGGCTACTTTCACCTATAGAGACTCCATTTGAACTTTAAACTGTAGACACAAGATCTTGTGTATTGGTGTAGCCTATTATTCCACGTTTTGATGGGTCATATTGTTCAGTGATCAATCACTGTTCAATGACCATGATCATTTTTGGAGATATTTTGAGGGGGGGGGGGTTAGGGTTAGGGTGAGTGAGGGAGAAAAAGCCCAGAAGAATCCCATTAGGGGAAAGTTTAGAAAAAGACCCAAATATAACCCATATGCCTATTAATTATTTTTCTCACGTGAATAGGGTAAAATTTTTAACCTTTAGATATCTCCATGAAAATTACTGAGTTGATTACTCACATTAAGACAAACAAAAAATGTATTACAAGTTTTTTGAAATTCTTTGTTAACATGAGCAAATTTGCCTAAATTTGCATAGATTCCACTGTTTTGACACATATACAGTATATGGTGCTGTGGTGGTACCAGCATGAAAATTGGAATGAGTTGTCTCCAGAGGTTCATAAAGGGACCTGTGTTTACTTTCACTTCCGTCAACTTACCAACTGAGCCAGGGCACTTAGGCTACCATGTAAAATGAGTGCTTCCCGCAGCGACGGATTCAAATCTTTTATATACAGTCTATGATTGAAATCCAGTCCACATCCTTTGCTGCAAGTCCTTCCATCTCTCCACCCCCCTTCCACAAATATCTCTCTATCTATCATTAAAGGAGAAAATGCAAAGTATTTTCTTTTAAATAACTGTTTGATCAAAACAACTATCAAAAGATAAGTGTCCCTCTCCATAGGAGGCGGAGCATGTCATACATGCTCTATTAAGGATGTGGCTGTCTTGAAAAATTGCAGTCATCTTGAAATTTAAAGTGGTTTCTTGTCGGTTGACCTCTGGAGTAAACTCATTCCAATTTTCATGCTGGTACCACCACAGCACCTTTATGTATACACAGTGGCGTGCACAGACTTTTTGAAGGGCAGGGGCGAAAAGGAGAAAAAAAGGGCACATAGTGCGTCCTCGCCACTGAGGAGGGCACTTTAGCACGCATTTTGGCTCGCAAGAGGCCACTTTAGCACATGTTTTGGCTCCTAGATGTGGCTCCTAGAGGGCACTTTCAGGGCTGCCAAGTTTCAGAAAATGACTAGAGTGAGACTGTAGCGACATGGTGTGTTTGGCCGGCGGCGAAAGAAATTTGGCCTTTTTTAACGTCGATTTGGCCTGTTTTAACACGTGTTTTGGCTCCCAAGCGGGCACTTTAGCACACGTTTTGGCTCCTAGATGTGGGTCCTAGAGGGCACTTTCAGGGCTGACAAGAGTGAGACTGTAGCAACATGGTGCGTTTGTGGTCGCCGGCGAAAAAAATTGGGCCTTTTTTAACGTCGATTCGGCCTGTTTTATAATATCAATACCGTACGACTAAAAAACGTCTATTTGGCCTGTTTTAACATGTGTTTTGGTTCCCAAGAGGGCACTTTAGCACACGTTTTGGCTACTAGAGAGCACTTTAGCACGCGTTTTGGCTACTAGAGAGCACTTTAGCACGCGTTTTGGCTACTAGAGAGCACTTTAGCACGCGTTTTGGCTTCCAAGAGGGCACTTTAACACGTGTTTTGGCTCCCAAGAGGGCACTTTAGCACACATTTTGGCTCCTAGAGGGCACTTTAACACACATTTTGGCTGCCATGAGGGCACTTTAGCACACGTTTTGGCTCCTAGAGGGCACTTTAGCACACATTTTGGCCCCCATGAGGGCACTTTAGCACGTGTTTTGGCTTCCAAGAGGGCACTTTAACGCGCATTTTGGCTCCCAGGGGGCACTTTAGCGTGCACGCCACTGTGTATACATGTGTCGTCAAAACGGTGGAATCTATGCAAATTTGCTCATGTTAACAAAGAATTTCAAAAAAACTTGTAATACATTTTTTGTTTGTCTTAATGTAAGTAATCAACTCAGTAATTTTCATGCAGATATCTAAAGGTTAAACATTTTACCCTATTCACGTGAGAAAAATAATTACTGTAATAGGCATATGGGTTATATTTGGGTCTTTTTCTAAACTTTCCCCTAATGGGATTCTCTGGGGCTTTTTTTCCCCTCACTCAGGACATGTTGAGGATACAAAACCAGTTGAGTTTGCTTCTGTTGCAATTTGTTCAACGTTGACCCCTTTTTTGGCTTAAAATTACTGGACTATATTGCCCTTTGGCCAGTCCGACACTTTTCTACAGCCCACACTCTGTGGTCCGGACAGCGCCTCGTTAGGTGACTTTACACCGCCCTCTGGTGGACATTTATTGCAATCACACCATGTCACTGCTACCTGGCGTGACCGGGTTTAACCCCGCTCCAAACTTTTAATAAACCACTGACACAGATAAACGGGGTTCAATTTGAGTCTATTTTTACTAATAGAATAAATTTTTAATCTCTCTCTGATCATAATTAACTTAAAAGCTGCACCCAGCTGAAATGTCTGCGAGCGGAAGTTCACCTTCACAATAAATCCACGGATATATATAGCCTATATTTTTACAAGGATAAATACCGGGAGTTACAAACTTTAACTAATGTTAAAAAACAAACAAACGCTAAGACGCCCAGCACAGTGATTTGATAAATAAA
>NC_140913.1:14116812-14152985 GCF_045865225.1 Trachurus japonicus | reverse complement strand
ACTAGAAAAAGCATTTCCAAGAATGGAAATGGTGTGACTGCTGATAGCGACTGAACGCTGTTGCAGAATTAGCAAATAGTGCAAGCAGTGATCACCATACAAATGTTTGACCAAGGTCGGAATCGAACCCACAACCTCATGGTCATTAGACTTCCACTCTGCCTCTAGGCCACAGTACACACACAGTTGCAGAGACTGTTGTCTGTTAATGATCTGCACACAGTCAACATCAAGAAAGCTTGAGAGTCAAGCTTGAATGACTTAGAATGAAAATTTCTGTGAATTTCAGGCTGAGAGCAGCAGTTTCAACATGAAGCAAGTTATCAGAAGTCAACAGAGGACAACTGGGAAAATAGTTCACTGTAATTGTTGTTGAGGCAAGATTTGAACCGGCAACCTTCAGGTCTCCAGACCAGCAAGCTAACCACTAGGCTACAGACAGAGACAGTATGTGAGGGGTAAAGAAAACCTTTGATAAGAGGATCACTGGCTTCTGCTTAAAAAAAAAAGTAAGGAATCAAACCCATGACCTCATGATCAATAAACCTTTACTCTGCCACTTCGCCACAGAGAGCACAGACATAAGCATGTTTCAGACAGAGTTGTGGAGAATTCTCAGCATTGGGCTGAATGAGAGCAGAGAGCTCCCTGGCTGCATTTAAAAAATATTTAAAATTATTATCTAAGTCTCTTTGCATTTTTGACCAGAATTTTAGCCAGAAGACAAGTGTGGCTACAAAACTGGAGAAAATAATTTGTCTAGAGTTTAATTTGCAGAAAAAGTTAAATATTTTAAAAAGTATAAATAGTTAAAAAGAGGAAAAGTAACGCCGATAATGTTCAAAAAAAGCTGCACGTTTTGATATATGAATTGTTGAAATAGCACAACACCTAACACACTAACCATATGGCCACAGAGAACCTGTGTTACAATGAGCTTTATACTATGAGGAATCAAAGACTGTCCAATGACAGCTGAATAATTGGAATCAAAAGTCAAGCAATGATGTGAAATGGACTGAGGCAGGAATCGAACCCATGACCATATGATCACTAAGCCTTTACTCTGCCACTCGGCTACAGAGAGCACACTGCTTTCAAGACTGTTGTCATTCATTGTAATGTGATGATGTGCTGCAAACTGGTACGAGTAATCAAGGAGATAACAAACACCTGTAACCAATTGAAGGCGGGGGAGGAGAGCAGAATTCAACATAACATAACATGAATTCTTCCCTTGGATTCGAACCAGTGACCTTAGGGTTGGCAGGCAGTTACCCTAACCCTACACTACAGAGGAGTTGTCAAGAAGAGAGGTTGAGACTTTGATGAATGTGAGATTTTTCAATGATGCTTAAAACAAAAATAAATTAATATAAATTAGCCACACCAAGTAAGAAGAGGACTTTTTTGTGACCTGTGACTATTTTTTGGTGAATTAAAATGAATTAAAAAGCACTTAACAGCAAGTTACAAAGTTGAGCTCCTTCTCCTGCTGATGTGAAAAAAATGCATTGAGCTTAATGAGAGCAGAGAGCTCCCTGGCTGCATTTAAAAAATATTTAAAATTATTATCTAAGTCTCTTTGCATTTTTGACCAGAATTTTAGCCAGAAGACAAGTGTGGCTACAAAACTGGAGAAAATAATTTGTCTAGAGTTTAATTTGTGGCCGTGCTGACAGTTTAGCCAGAAAAACTCTAGAATGTTTTTTTGCCTCTCTCCACTCTGACACCACTCTGGCTCTGCTCGTTAGACGCAATACACACACATTATAAAGCTGAAAAAAATCAGAAAAAGTTAAATATTTGAAAAAGTATAAATAGTTAAAAAGAGAAAAGTAATGCCGATAAAGTTCAAAAGAAGCTGCACGTTTTGATATATGAATTGTTGAAATAGCACAAAGTATGAAGGACTAGAAGAAGACCGTAAAAAGGCGGAAGAAAATGGCCAAACAGAAGAACAATAGAAACGCACGCCCTGACATTTAGCCTCTTAAAGGCTGATCTGCTTTATTTTGGTAAGTAATCAAAGTCACAATAGTTTGCCCTGGTAAACACTCTGACCTGTGGCTGAACCTCGGTAGCAGGAAATAGACCGAGTCTGCTGCTCCGAGCCCACGGAGCCGAGCCGAGCCGAGCCGAGCCAAGCAGAGCGACGACGCTCATCGTGAAACGACCGCCTCTGTTTACAGCTAGCTTTGTTTTTGTTTTTAAAGCTAAACACGAACTAGGAGTCGAAAACGTCACTGGGCTTTTTTATCGGACTCGCCGAAAAACAGAGGCTGAACTCCGCCGCAGATGATTCACAGGGTGAGTGTTTATGATGAGTGTTTGTGTGAGTTGACCCACAGCAGCTAACGTTATCAACTAGTTAGTTAGCCGCTAGCTTCACGAACTCGTAGTTAGTTTACGTGTCTCTTGTTTCGATGTTTGGTTAGTTTCGGCGAGCCAGCAGAGCACGGCTCGTTGTTATCACAGACAGAGGTGAAACTGTTTCTTCCGCCATGTGACTCTGAGCCGCCCGTCTGTGATAAAAACCGTCTCCTTCACCGACACCGCACTCAGACCGACCGACTCTCCGTCTGGAGCTGGAGGATTAAAACTTCGGCTCCATCACCGGACATGTGGTGTCCTCTTCACAGCTGACACGTTAAGCGGTTTTTACAAACTTTGATTCGGCGCAGCTGAAATGTTGTTTAATGTAAAGTCAGTGTGATAAAGGTCGGGAGCAAACGGGGGGTTGAGTCGTGGCTTGTGAGCATCACGCTGGTTAAATTGACAATATTTTGGGCGGAGTTTGGTGTGAAGGAAACAGGGGCGGTGTTGGGCTCCAGCTCGGGGGGGGGGCCTGGTAGATTAAAATATACGTCTGTATGTACAATGTGTTTATAGAAACATTGGTTAATTTTATTACCTTCCATTAATAGAACATTTCTTTCTTTCTTTCTTGCTTGCTTGTATGAGGTAGTGTTTCCTTTACATTGAGGTTAGGACTAACATGAGCAGAGTGGTTTCACTTCCACCTGCACATCCTCTCTGGACAGCAAAACAACAATAACAACAACACACACAAAAAAACAACAGCATAGATTTTGTGTAACGTGCAAACAATTTAAAAAGAGTCAGTGTGGTTGAGTGTGCACGCAGATAACCTACCCGACTGAACTCACAAGTAAATGCAGAAACTACACTGTTTAAAAACAAGTTCACATGGTGGTATTTTACAGCCATTTGAAAGTTTATGGCTTTTTTTTTTTTACAGCGACTTCTGCTCATTCCTGCTGCTCCAGATGGTTCAGTGAAGAATCATCTGACAACCTCTAATGAAGAACAGTAAATAACAGTACTTAGTATGCGGGTTAAAGTTTCTCTGCAAACAAGCAAATAAAACAGTTTAAATGTTGCATTGGATAATGTGAGGCATGGGGAAGATTCAGTTCAGCAGCGACTCTCGGCTGTTGTGGTGTCACAAACCTGATCTTACCCTCTGAAAAGTACCCGGAGGATTTCAAGCACTGGAGTTGCAGAATCTGGGAGTCGGAGTCTATAAATATTGGTGTCAGTCAGACATATAAACATTTTAAAATGCACTGTCAGATGCACTCCTGATTTTTGTGTTTTTTATTTTACAGCAAAGATCTCACCAAAAGCACAATGCACAATATAACTAATATGCTAAAATGGTATGCATATAACAGATTAATAGAAGCAGCTATTTAAAGAACATGCCATGTGTAGATCATCTCTATCTGTTCAAGTTACAATAAAATCCTCCACACATCCACACTGGAAATCAAGAAGGCATGTAAATATGAAAATATAATGTACCAGTATATGAGTTAGTAAAAAATAGATATTTTGAATCTGTGATCTCACTGGACAGCTCCAGCACTGTCTTCCAAAACACATCATCTGTGGACATTCCCATAAACAGTGAAACAAAGAAGCTTTGTGACCGTTGTATTAAGTGCAAGTATCAGGGATGTTGGGATTAAAGTGATTTAATGAAATAGCTGCAAAGCAGTCACCACAGTGTTGCTGCTTTGAAACAGTTGTTTTCATTATCCTGCTATAATTGATTATTGCCACAAGCGATCAAACAAACCACAATATGCTGATTGTTTTGCAGATGCCTGGTCAACTTGGCGGCCTAAAGCCCAGAAAGAGGAAAATCACCTCTGAGGTCAAAGGCTCCAAAAAGGTTTGTGTTAATAGAACTGTAGTTATGTGATGCTGCCGTTTCTGACTGGGATTATAATACTAAATAATAACAATGGGCCTCATTCACGAACCGTTCTTAGGAACAAATTTGTTCTTAAGTCCTACTTACGAAGTTTTTACGAAGATTGTGGCATTCATGAATGTTTTCTTATCCAGAATTTGTTCTTAACTAAGAACAAAATCTACGAACAGTCAGGAGTATACTTACGCACTTTTAGGTGCTGAGACTTCTGCAAAAATAACCGATTATAGCGTTTTCTTTTGTTCTGCAGTTGTATGATATTATATGATTTGAATAAGAATTATTTTCTTATCTTTTATGATGTTTTTAATAATCATATATATTAATAATAATAATTGACAAATCATTGCAGTCTCTTAAAAAACATTATAGACACTTAATTCATATCAGTTGTTTTTTTTCTCTTTTTTGGGGGGGGGGGGGGGCATACAGCTGCTGATATGATTTTTTTTTTCCTAATTGTGGGCTGCAACAGTGCACACTACACACAACTGTTTTTTTTTCATAGGTGATAATATGATGATATTTATGATGGCACACGTGAGAGTGTGGTCTCTCTGATAACAACCGAAGAGCTGCATCCACTGCTGACGCTACTAAATACAGCCTAAATATAAATATAAAAATATAAACTAAATATAAGCCTTTTGTTTGTTTCTTTGTCTCATTCCTGCCGCAGTAGCGCCACTTCACTACTTAAGTTCTTTTTACGTTTGGAGTCTGGTGCTCCCTCCCAGATTTTCATTTGAGCATTTCAACTTTCCTTCTCACTTCACCTTCTCTGCTCAGGGCCTGTGGGTTCTGTGTGCACACGGCCCTGCAGTCTCATGCCCTTTTACTATGCTAATCCTATGTTAATTAGACTCACCTGGCACACGCCCTCAACTTACGAGGAGATGGCATTCATCAAGTAGGAACACAGCTGCGAACAATTCTGAGGCTTACGAACGCGTTGATGAATCTGTAGGGTTTTCTTAAGGAACTTCTTAAGAACAACTTAAGAAAGAATCTAAGAAGGTTCTTAAGAAGATATTGGTGAATGAGGCCCAATGCCCCAACTGACCCTGGTGACCTTTGACTTTGTGTGGCAGGTGTCTGCAGCCAGGAGGAGGTGTATGAAAGGCCCTAAGACGCCCTCGGCAGCACAGAGCGGCTCCAGCGGAGCGGCCGACCCTCTGGAGAGACGGCCTTACATCAGCTGTGAGTGCCACCAGGCCACCGGCAGGACGAGGTGCTCGGCATCGCCTGAGCTTGAGGGGCAGGAGGGCAAAGAGAACGAGCTGAGGACGGGTCTGGACGCGGACGTGGACGTGAACGCCTGCAGCAGAGTGAACGGCCTCGAGGACAAACATGAGCGGGAAGAGATGGATTATGAAGAAACAGAAATGACCTTCTTTCCAGACGACGACAGCAACCAGATTCTCCCTGTGGAGCAGTTCTTCGGAAACCTGGATGCTGTGCAGGTGAGGCAGATTAGGTTACTATGGTAACTAGCAACCTGTGTCGCTTCAGTGAATGAATAAAAAAAAATCATACTAACACAGTAAATAACTCAAATGAATAGAAACAATATAAATAAGACAATAACAGGAAGTGAGAAAACTGATGACTGGATGGTTGAAAGCAAAGGTAACTATAGCGTACAAAGATATAATAAGATGCTAAATTTTTTAAATATTTTTTTATATATAAATATATATAAACATATATATTTTTTTTTAAACTAAAAAATACTAAAAAGAAAATATATATAAATGAGATAAATAACTGGAAATATAAGTTGTGGTTTTATACACAATAATTCAGTAATAATAGAATCAATGGACCAACCAGTCAAATCTGGCCATGTTCTTCTTAAGAAGAGATGTTTGTTAGTTTTTCTGTTGCTACGTAGCTTAGTTAGCATCAGCAGCTGTTTGCTCACCAGTCAAGAAAAAACACAGTGAGTTCAGAAACAAACTTCATTTCTTTACTCACGTCTGTCTCCAGAGGTGGAAACAAACACTGACATCAACTCCTGTCTCTTGTCTCTAAAGTTAGCATGCTATCAGGTCAGCCTCAGCCCGTCACTTATAATAGCATTTATTTGAATAGGGACAGTGCATATTAATGAACATTAGTATAACTAAAAAAAATACTGCTGTAAATATGCCGGATTATAGCCAGGCGGCTAATTTGCGTCCGACATCCCTAATAAATAAATAAAATACAGCAGTACACCACAAGGAATAAAAACAAAACAATAAATACAATACATATAGCAAAATACATAAAAGTGTACTACACAGACAAGAAAGACAAAACAATAAAAACAATGTTAGACATGAAAGACTTCCAGTCTGTACTGAAAGCGCAGCGCTGCTCAGACACTGTTTTACAACCTCCCGTCTTGTTCATACAAAGATGGGCAAAATTCTCTTTATTCAATAAACTCCACCTTCTGCTGCTGACAAGAAACAACAGCACAGAAAACATGAGCCCCCCCTTTTATAGTAAATAAACATATTACGAAACACCAGAAGAGTTGAGATTAACTCAAATCTTTTGAGCAAAAAATAATTGTTTGCATCATAACAGACAACCTTTTACTTTCATTCATAAAAACAGCCCCAAACACTGGTTTGATTTGTTATGTTCTGCTTCTTGTTCACCTCAGGATTGATGTTTTTAAGAATTAAAAGTGATGAGTAATAAGAGAGAACAGATGGAGTGATCACAGCCCTAACGTCAAGCATCTTGCAGCTGCTCAGAAACCGACACCTCATCAGTTTGATCTGATGCCTCCTGGTTGAAAATGATGAAGTAACTCCAAACATGAACTTCTTATGTCACAGGACTTTCCTCAGAGACCGTCGGCGACCTCGGCCCGGGTCCACAGGGAGAACCGGCGGCGACATTACTACGCCAGAGAGGACAGTGATGAAGAGGAGGCAGGCTTCAGCACGCAGCAGGACGACAGAGGAGGCAGCTAGTGATGAGAAACTGTGGCGGTCTCACAGCGACGTCTGAGGAGATGACGTAAAAAAACCTCCCAACAGCACTTAGGAAAAATCAGCCAAATGACTCTGAACCTGCCTCCAGCACGTCGCCGCCAAGCGCTGGATGTGGATGTTGCACAAAGAAGCCAAAAAGTTTTCCAACCACAGCACCTGGCTGATACCTCAGTACTCTATTTCCTTTGACAGTTCTTTCAAACACAACTGCAGCAAAGAGATTCATCGCCTTGAAAAGTGATAGTTGAATTATTTATTGTTAAATTACGCTCACACAAGGTTCAATTCACCAGGACTTAACCTTGAGGGTGTGTTTGGTGTTGACAGCACTTTATATTGACCAATCAGTGCACAGACCGTGTAATGCTCGAGATCAATTGAGAAATGCCAAATACAGTGCTGCACTAAAGTTTGAGACTAAACAACATTTTATTTTTTCCAACATTTACAATTTAAAAGGTTAAAAATTTCAAATATTAAAGAGTTCATGTGACGAGGGAGGAGGGAACACACAGGTCAGAGATTTAATATCATAAATTCATTGTTTCCGATGAATGTTGTGTCAGTAGTTTTCAGAATAAGGGTCATTGCTCACCAAGTGTCCTAGGCTGCGTTCATACTGTTATATCGTATATTTTATTTTGAAAATAGCTTTTTAAGACAAAAACAATATCCATCTAGACTTTAAAACACCTGAAAACATAGGCAGACCTGAGCAATCACCCGCACAGAGCACATCCCAGCCGTGTTAACAGGAAGTAGATAGTTGCAAAAAAATACTTCTGCAGCTGCAGCAAAGAAAACAAGCTCAGTAACACTTTAATTTGCAGTTTTTAATTGCCGCTACTTTTGCTGTTACTTTAACCGCTAGTGCTTAAGTGTGAATGATCACTGTGTAGCCACTGTGACAATGTAGAAAAACAGACATGTTTTAAAAGAAAACTGCAGCAGTGTGGACATAGCCTCATATTCCTGCTCAGTGAGTCTTTGTCTGCTCAGTTTTTTTTTCTTTGGCAGCTTCATAACATAAAATACATCCGTCGGTATATAAACATATCTCACATAATTTGTATCAATGCAGCTAATTGTTTTCCCTGATGCAGTTCCTATTAAGTTCACATTTGTAGAAAAGACAAACAAAACATTTATAGTTAAATAAAAACACACTGAAGTTTCTGATTAACTGAGAATAACTTAGATCTGACTTTGAAAAAGTGAAATCAGAGTGGAAGTCATTGTGCTCATTAAGTTTCTCTTCTGATCGTCCAACACATGTTTTATATAATTGTACAGTACTGCCTTATTTATGCAAAAAATGCTTCTTTCATATTCTACTACTGTATTCAGCTTTGTGACTGATTGAATGCCTTGTACAGTTGTTGTAGGAAACAGTCATTGTAGCCAGTTGCAGCATTTTACATCACCGTGCCAACAAAAAGAACAAATAAATGTTTTTCATGATTTCACTTCCG
This sequence comes from Trachurus japonicus, assembly GCF_045865225.1. Lineage (NCBI taxonomy): Eukaryota > Metazoa > Chordata > Actinopteri > Carangiformes > Carangidae > Trachurus > Trachurus japonicus. The sequence goes on along the minus strand of NC_140913.1, from coordinate 14,144,277 downwards.
TGTTATAATTAACTCAATGAGGTATAAATAAAATTGGGAGTTCACCTTGTTTCTAAAAAGCTCCTTAGATATTCACAGATACACTGTGTTGTCATAGTACAGAAGCTGAAAAAAAAAGTATTTTGTTTTCTTAGGCGCGTTTCCAATGCAGGAACTTCGGGGTAATCTTACGGGGCCAGCCCCGTTGGTGCGTGTCTCCACTTCCACAAGTCCCTGCCTGGGGGTAGGTACTTGGATCGGCCCTGAACCCAACGTTACTAAAAACGGAAAAACGGCCGGAAAAAAGAGAGAATAACTCAGTAAAAGATGAGAGTAGCAGTAGGCCTGGTAAAAAAAAGAGTGGTAAATAGGCGATCGCGGGATTACGTGACGATCGAGATGGCATTTTTTCATTTTTTAAGAAAGCGTCTATACTGACAGAAAAAAACAACAACAAGAGCAGTAAAAAAAACGCTGCACAACGACCACGCAATGATCGAAACTGTTGCACGTCGCCATAAGAGCCTGGGTCCTGTCTGCAGTGGAGACACAGCCACCGAGAGGAGTGGACGGTTCCTGTAGAAGTTCCTACCCCCTCCTTTTACCAGGAACTCCTGCAGTGGAAACGCGGCTATTATGTTATCTATGGTGGCCCTGAGAGTTCAATGCAGTGTAATAAAAAAAAATACATGTGAAGATACAAATCTGCTACAAATTTAGAAAACAACTTGCATCAACATACTCTGCAAAAACTCAACAAAACAGTCGTGTTTCTGGGGACACAGAAAACTGATGGACTAAGGCACTTCAGTTCATTGCCTCTTGAATTTGGAAGTTGGCAATCTGTTAGTGGTAGGGGTGTAACGGTATATGTATTCGTCCCGTGCCGTCACGGTATGGGGGTCACGGTTCGGTGCACACAGTCACACGACGAATACGTCTGAATGAATATTAAAAAAAAAAAAAGTCGAGTCCTCACTCGAATCCAGGTGGCGGTAATGAGCCTCGAAGCTGCCTGCAGCCGTCATAGCAGACGAAGAAGAGAAGTGATGAGAGCGTGAAGTTAGAGGAGGAGAGCTGTCTGCTTCATTCATGTCACTGTGGCTTCTCAATGAAACAAACGGCGGCGGCGGCGGCGGCTCGCGACCATAATACATCCATGCTCGCGACTGGTCCACCGGACAAAGTCCGTCGGCGATGTTTCACGGATGCGCGGTGCGTCGCTAGAAACGCATCAAACACGTAGCGCATGTTCAACCCGATATGTCAATCACTGGTGCAAGTAAAAAGACAAGTTGTGTGCAACAACTTATCCCGCAGCTTTTAAGCCTCTTGACATGAACACAGACAGGTGAGGAGAAAAGGAGGCCGCACACTATATATAATCAGACACATTTTGTCTGATGAAGGGCTGACGCCCGAAACGTGTGAGTGACATTAAACTGTCACGGGAGCTTTTAACTAGTGTGCGGTCTCCTTTTTTCCTTACCTGTGTCTTTCTTGGTGATCCAGCGATCCAGTCTTCAGTTTTTTGGGGGATATGCGTGTAGCTGCCTAATATGTTTTATGAACACAGGCAGGACCAGAAACATCACCAAAGTAACTGCTAGTCTAATTTAACTGTGTAAACCAACATTGATGTCAGTTTATTGTTTTGTTTTTTTAATAATATTTTTTTTAATAATAATAATTTAATAATTCGAATAATAGTTGCCAGTTGTCAAGTGCACGTTTTTTTTCCTCTAGAATTAATGAATGGCATTATAACACTCCTAATGCACTTGTTTTATTTTGTAGGCCTATTCTTTTTTCTTTTAACTTTTATAACACAAGACAGATTTTAGTTTTACATTCAATTAGTGTCTGTTGTACCGAAACCGTACCGAACCGTGACCCCTGAACCGAGGTACGTACCGAACCGTGACTTTTGTGTACCGTTACACCCCTAGTTAGTGGTGTTTGGAAAATAAGGTGAGATTGTTTAGTTTATTATAATGCCAATATCACATGTTTGATGTTTCTGACATGATTGCTAATATGTACTGTTAGCTTTGCATTAGCCTATAGCTACTAGCCGTCACTTTTTTGGGTCCCAAGAAACACTTATGCTGTGTTGTTTTTGCACCTCGTTGTCAAATTGATGAAGTTCTTTTCTGAAATTGTAGCACGTTTTTGTCTTTGTGTGATTTTTCATGTAGCATCTCATTATAACAAAGCTCGTTATACCGAGATAACGATCCTGTTATCTGGGAACAACGCAGAAATGACACTGTCTTTTCATAGAAGACCATTGTCAGATCTGACCTCTAACTAACAAGTTCTACATCTCGTTATCTTGAGATAAAATATCTGCGTGTGGCCTCTCTCAGCTTCCGTACACATAGATAAATACTTAAAATTTTCACTTTAGACGCCTCTTCTTGCCTTTGTCCGTCTGCTTCCTATTGTTTGCGTCGCTGCTTCGTTTGAAAACTTTCTTGTCGTCACACAGCAGGTTGTGAGCTCCCTTCTTGTGGCACACGATGTGAACCAGCTTCAGGTTTTCCCTGGTGAACAGTAGGCGGTAGAAATAGCTTAGGTTGATGTCGGCCATCTTGTGATTCTGCAGAGCCTCCAGCAGAGCGGGAATGACCGTCCTCTTCTTCTCTATCCTGATGCCGACACAAAGAGGAAATGTTAGGGAGCATGGAGTCTGCTGAACCAGGCGGGTCAATCGTTAAAATAGTGATTTGTTTTAACATAAAATCCTTCTGCCAACTTTTTACATTCACAATACTGTGTGTGAAATGACATGAAAAGCAGGATAAACTAAAACATAAAGGTATGCTGATGTGTATCAATGCACAAAAGCAAATTATTTGGAGTATAAAAATTAATCTACAGAGGAGAAATGACAGCTATGAATGAATAATTTTACTTAACATGCACAGAACATGTGTGAAGCAACAGGGAGGCACAGTATCCAAGTACATTTACTTGAGTAATGCACTATATTATATTAATATTTCAGTATCTTGTCACTTCTGACTTCACTACATTTCTATCAAGGACTTTAGCTTGGAAACAGCTTCTAGTCAATAGATACTTTTTTTTTTGGAAAATATGACAGACCACACAATGTGGGGAATGATTCTTAAATAGATAAAGATATTAATATAATTCTGGATATTAATAATATTCTGGATGTTGTTATATTTTTGATATATTTTTTGGCTCCTGGACAGTGAAAAGTTTCTGACCTGTGGTCCAGGTTCCAGGTGCTGAAGACGATCCTGCTCTCTCTGCTGCCGTACGGGTTGATGGAGTGAAGGGACTTACACATGCTCTGGTCAAACGACCCCTGAGGAAGACAATGGTGTAAATACCAGTGATCAGTTCAGTCTGGTGATCTGTGTGTGTCACTCAATCATTCAGGTCTGTCTGGTCGACTCGTACCTGACAGGTGAACCAGCCCTCCCGGGTGCAGAGTCGATCCGGCTGCTTCTCCGTCCTGCTGAAGTACGAGCCGTTGTATCTGTCGGCTCTCAGCATCTCCACCAGGCTGCTGGCCGCCTTCACGAACTCAGCCTTGACTTTAGCTTTCTGGATGCTTCTGGTTGCAGCTTCCACCTGAGACCACAGACCAACACTTGACTGACTGACTGAGTTATTGACTGAGTGACTGACTGACAGAGCCTCAGCCCACAGACCTACCTCCTTCATGTAGCCTCGTATCCTGCTCTCACAGTTGAACTTCATGTAGGACGACTTTGTCTTGAACCGAGTGTCGATGCCTGAAATGAAAATGAGTTCATGTCAACTTCATAACACATTACAACACATTACCTACCTACCCACCCACCCACCCATTCATCTCCCTAAACCAACCAACCAAGTGTTTTAAAACGAGAGACTGAGACCATCATCTCGATGACTCCTTCGTACCTGTGAACCAATCCTCATCCTCCCCTCTGCTCTCCAGCTCTGACCTGTCCTCCAGGTTCTGCAGCAGGTCCGTCAGGATCTTGCGGCTCTTTGGAGAGCGCTCATCAGACAGGAGACCCCTCGCCTCCTTGATGATGTCATCGCCGTAACGGTCTGTGATCAGTAACCGGCTGATGTCACACACGACTGAAATCACAACACACAGGGTCAGAGATGAAGCACCTGAATATTACTGACAATGATAATGATGATGATTTATTTATCTACTGGTATTACTGATAACACTGGTAGCGGTACCTATATGTGTTATCTTCACTGTGACAATCAGTATAACCATTATCTACAGGTATAACTGTTATTGTTGTTATGGTTACAACAAAACAAAATGTTGGTTTCTCTCTATAATAAACAGCAGCTTCACCTTATTCTGTAAGGACCCTTCTGAGAATGTACATTATGATTTGGTAAATGAAAAACAATTAAGGAATTGAATTGATTGATTGTTTATATTGTTATACCCACCCCCGCTCCACGTCTGCTCCTTGGAGAGAAGCACCAGCTCAGTGTGGTCGGGCAGAGTCAAGAAGAATTCCTCCGTCACTTTTGTCCCATCAGAGTACAAACAAACGTGTGCACCAGTGAGCGGCAACTGAGAATGTAATAACATAACAATAATAATGGATGCTATTTCAATTTCAAGTGAGATGTATAATATAAAGGGAGGTAACAAAAAACAAAAAACAGAAATAACAACAATGCAATGCAAATTTCCAACAATGCAGGAAATTATCATAGAATAAAATGACATACCAGTAAAACAGCTTAATGTATACAAATAAATAGAAAGATAAATGAATAAAATGATGTTAAATGCCTAAAGATGTGGGTCTTGGGTTTACTGTGGTGCACAGAATAAAGTTCAGTTTTCTGATAAGAGACTATTTCTTATTTTTATTTCACAGTGTCCACACAATCTGGAGACGTGACAACAGGACAGTGAGGACACTGTGATGATCTTGTGACTAAATGTTGCCTGGGACAGAGTCTGCTCTGATTACAAGGATATGGATAGAGATAAAGATGCAGACAGATGTTCACTCAGAGCAGAAGAGACATCTCCACACAGCACATAGCTTTTTGGCTGGATTTTGAATACTTTTAAACTGACATCTTATGACAAATTGTTATGTGTCAGACCTGCTCTCATCTAAGGGACAAATATGCTGCCTGATGTCCTGTTTAACTCTGTTAAACTCTGCCCCAAAGTCTCAACTGAAAACCAAAGATTTGACTTGACTCATCTGAGATCTGGTGTTTTACCACGCATGGTTAAAACCGGGAAGTTTGTGAATTTAGAAGAAGAAAGGCTGTTCGAGATAATGAGTTTCATTTTGTTTTCTTTTGCGCTTTTTATGTTGAATTGCACGGGGTTTTCTTTAGTCGAATTAAATAAATAGTCGAGGTCAATGGTCAAGAAATCTTATTCTCAAAACATATGCGGACAGGTTTGTTTGACACAAGACCCCCCCCCAAAAAATCACACATCATCAATTGTATTTATTTTTTTAGGTGAAAGGGAAGCATAATCATTCATGTTGAAATCACAAAGTCTGTCTGTATAATCACAGTGTGATGTTTTTGTATGGTGCAGCAGTAGTTTCTACAGTTTTTTTCTTTTACTTTTGCTTTTCATTTCTACAGTTTTTTTCTTTTACTTTTCTTTTCTTGCCTTGCTAATGGACTCTTGGCCTCTGCTCTGAGTCTTTTATTGATTTGTTTTTATGTTACTATAATACTTTGTAACTCTGATTTGCTATGAAGTGCAATCAAGTTGTTATTACAGTTATTACTATGACTTGGAACATCTGGAACACACAGTAACTCCTCTGCACTGTCTCTGTGAACTTCTCTGACCTCTCGTCGTGCTGTTCTGTAAATAACATTAATAATGTTGAGTCTTATCTAAATGCAGATAACTGTGACGTGTCAGGATCATCGTGTAACATCATAAGAAGATAAGTTTAGCTCTGTCAGTTTCTTATGTTCGTCACATCTGGTGCAGGATACAGAGTCTGACCCTGAACTGGACCGGCCTCGTGCCTATGTAGGACAGCAGTTAATTAAACAGATAAAGCTTTGTCCCCAGACACTAAAATTATGTTAATAGCAACTTTTACTAGTCAATTTATCGACAGCTGTGTATCGCTGCAACAGAGAGAAGAGGAGCAAGTTAAAAACAGCTGTTGAACACACACGGACTCACCTGTAGAGTCTTACAGCCTTTCTTAATCAGCTCCTTCAGGTCTTTAGCAGCCACTCCATATTTCCTGTTTTCACTAAAACTCCTGATTTTCACAGGTTTACTTTTACGAAAAAGTCCAAACATCTTCCAGAGCGATAGATCAGATGATCAAAATACGACTTTACATTAGGTATGTAATGCCAATTACAGTCTATGCTCTGATCTCAGCGCGGCAGCTCGGTTTGTAACTACCGCTTCCTCTTCCTCTTCAGGCGAACAGCGCGCAGTGACGGCGCCTTACCGCCCTCTGGTGGGTGAAGTGAGGCGCTGCAGCTTTTCATCATTGCTTCCAGTGCTTTTATCTTTAGTTTCTACTGTGGACGTTATTATTTTACCGTATTTTGTGTGCTTTCTTGACGGGCGTTGATTTGCCTCTCTGCTCTGTGTCTTGCTTGTTCGATGCTCTGCAAAGCAGGCCTACATGGCAACGTGAGGATTACCATGGCAACTGATGCACCACGACGGAAAATACCAACTGGAAGGTTTGGAGGATATCTTCGAAATTATGATTGAACATTTAGTTTACCATAAAATGATTCTTTACATTACATTTATTTAATTTTAGCTATTCTTACACCAAATATACAGTAGTCATGTATTAACCTTTAATCCAGAATAATGCTGATGGAAACATTATCTGCGCGAGTAACCCCTTTGCGTTAAATGGTTCAGTCCGATTTCAATATGGCGACCGCGTGTTTGAAAATCTTAACGGGTGGAAAAGAAAAATCTTCAGTGTAATACTTGTGTACACGTCACGTTTTTTACTCTCTCCTTTGCCATGTTGTGGTAGTATGTCTGTTGACTAAAGAACATGGTGAAAACAGAAGATGTATCCAACGTGGCGGGCGGCTGGAAGGAAGTGTTTGACAGGAGCCGGTTTGTTCCCCCACCGAGCCAAACAGTCCGCCTGGCCGCGGAGAGCCACCTCACCCAGTCCCACGGCTTCCAGCTCAGCCTCAACCGTACAAACACTCACAGTCTTATTACCTCATCCCCTAACCTCACATCATCTCTGACTGACCTGAATCTTCCATTAACTTATATCAACCTCCCTAAAACTTAGTATGATTTATATTACAAATTACCAATATATTTTTTCTTATAACCCTCTACAAATCCCACCATACCAAAACTATCACACATCATCAAAAAAAACAAAAAACAATAACAATTGAACTTAACAATTTATGCTATGTATCTTTTCTGAGCTATAATCCACCACTATAATCTTCAAGATATTTTTATATATAATTATTCCTCAAATAATTTCTATAAATTCACCCCAATACAAAATTACAATATCCATTAACCCCGTAAATACCCCTTATATCATTCCTATTACTCACTACATACAACCATTTGCGTATATCCTTATATAAACCACACCATGCACTAAATTTTATACACCATTCTTGCCCATCAAATTTTATAAACACCTCAACTACCTCTTAAAACAACACACCACACCCCCCACCCCCCCCCCACACCCACACCCCCCCCAAAATAAATACCACTATCAATTTAAATATCCAATAACTAATTATATTAAGTATCATCATATGATGATTAAAATATATAACCACAATATAATTCAACACCATAATTATATTATATCTTACTTTCTACACTCTTTCCCTATCATCAATTAATAACATTACTTAGTTCTTCCTAAAATAATTATCAACAATAACACGCACCCACCCTCCCTTGCCTCACACACTGGTTTGTACATAATATTGTCCATCACAACACCTCCCTATTGATCTCCTACACGATAGCCTCCTACCACCACTCAATCCCCCATTACAACCTTAACAATGCAAATTGAGTCCACTATCCCCCATTCACCTCCCACTAAGACCTCCACATACCTATCTCACTACTCGCTACACTCAAGTGAACCACCAGACCCTCACAGATCCCAATCCCTCTCCATACACATTCACATGTCTACCTAATCCATCTCACATCGTATAGTCAACTACCTACCCCTACTCTCACACTCCCCCACCCACCCCCTTCTCTCCACCCCCCCCCCCCTCCTCACAACACTATGTCCCCAATCACATATTGTTTCCCACACCTGTCTATCCCCTCCTATCATCAATCCTACCACTAATTCAACGCAAAACCTTCTATTTCCTAACCATTATCATCTACTGTCGATTAAAGTCCCTACCCACAACAATCATCAATACACCCACCCCTCATTCATATCCTCGTTATATGTCCCCACTCATCCCGTACGAAATACCATCATCCCCCAATCACCTCAAGCTGCTCCCAACCCCTCACACCTCCTCCCCACCCTCCATTCCCACTTCCGCCTCCCCCCAACCCCCCTCTCTTACCTCATCACACTCTACCTACACCCTCCAGACAAATCAACAACTCTGTATCATTTCGTCATGGCTCCCATAAGTTGATACATACATATGACATACCTGTTTTCTTCGTGCCCCCCCCTCCGCCCCCTTCTCACACCTCCTAGTTTCTGATTTCAAAGACATAAAAGTACTATGTAATTCACCAATAGTCCGCCAAATCTCCCAAACCCTTATTAGCTTCACACGTTTCATGACTGCGTAGCAAGACAAAGTGTTCTATCGCTAAAGCACGATGAATGCCGCCTCTAACTTATCAAACTGTACACTGTACTAAATACAGGGAAGCGTAGTTTAGTCATGCTGTTTCTTAGTTTAAACCTTGATAGTAGTGCGTATGACTGAGCTGTGCCCAAGGATCTTCCAGTGATCATTCCGCTACAGTCCTCACTACAGGTGTTTGATTGTACTGCACACGATAACGTAATAAATGTCTAGTCGTCTCTATTTTCCTGCACAGCTATTTTGGTGCTGATCTAATTTCTGCATGTCCATTCCGGCCCGTGCATCTACTGCTAAACTGTCGCACTGTTGATGCTTATGTTTTATAAGTTCTGATGATCTTCTTTAATACAATCGCGCGCACTAGCATCGCTGTACATTTAGCTCTTTAACGGAGCCAGAAGAATTATAGCAGATATGGCGGCATGTTATGTGTTAAATAGAGAGCACACATATTTACACAAGTCATTAATTCCACAAATCTAAACACCCAGACACTAGAATAAATATGTGAGAAGAGAACTATAACCACATAGTACCAACAGCTACCGAGCGCCATCTCTTGCCTGTGTTCTAGCGCGCCAAGAGTGCCCATGTATTCCGATCACTCACTAGGCGCACCTCGCTTTCATGTCTCGTCAAGAAGACACTCACTCTAGAACAGACCATCGCCTGACCAACTACACACAATTTCAATCTGGACAACCGCTATTGAGCCGAGCTGTCCCCGCTTTGTGTATATCTGAACGAAACCTTCACTATAATAGTAAGAAACCTCCAGAACTCTTTACCAAAGACAATAGAAATGCACAACTACATCGCAGTCGCTCTATCTCATGCCTCAAACGATCGTCACACTCATTTCAGGACATCTCAAATCTAGGATATACACTTGTGCTCTGTTCACTCCTTTGCAAATAATCTGTGATTCACGCCGAAGAGACACCCTGACATATTAGCTGTAGTTGCAACTATAGATGCGTCAAACGATACTCATAATGTAACCACTAATCTCAGGTCTCAAGGTAACTTTGCTTTCACATCTCACATAGGCCATATATTTGTTTCGCATGTAGATTAACTCGCTCTCTCATAGCCGCAGCTGCTCTACAACGAAAATCAGGTATCTCAATTAGCTAGCGATACTCGCTCCCTTGCGCGGTCATCTACACATTAGCGGGGATCAAGGTAACATCTCTCAAAATGCTGTGTTCAACCGAGACTAAATTGTCTAATTACGAAAAATTAGATAAGAAGATCCTCAGACTTGTTATACTAGAACATCAATACAACTGTGTATTAGTACCTGATCATACGACTATTTTTACTTACGGATACTAGACTAGTGTCGTGAAGGTAACCTGTAGAGTCCACTGGTGTAGTATAAACCCATAAACCATGTTTTACCCTGTATGACATACAAAGTATCACGATGCAATTAGTGATGTGAAATGTACGTATCCCCTGCTCCAATTCTTTATATATCATAACGGGTTACAACCACCTAATATCCTCAATACCCACAATCCCAATGCCCATATACCCCCCCAATCCACCCCCCCCCCAACACGCTCACCACACACCACCCACCCGTACTCCCTTCCCGACCCCGTGAACCCGTTACTGATACGAACCCCCTCCTGCGCTCACCTCCTCGCGACTTCTCTGGCAGGTAAAAAAAAACACTATAGTATCGAGTGTCCTTGAACGCACCATGAGTTAGCAGCCCCCGCCCTTGTCAGGCATCAATTGGTCCTCGTGCTATGTCACCACATTCACGCGCATCCCTTGGCTGCACACACAGCCCTTCATGCCGTTCTCTCCCCTCATTGGATAACACTTGTATCCCACAAGGAAAATTTTCTCCTCGGGTTACAGCAGAGCAGAGTGACGGAGAGACTCGTGTTTAGGCTGAAATACTTCATGTAAGTGATTGCTGACGGAAAATAGGACTATTTAGGACTTATATTAACAAAAACATTCCACTGATATCTGCTTTAACACAGCAATTTTTTGCAGCGATGGCTGATAATGTGTCTGTTTGAGCCTGAACAATGGTACTTTGAAAGTCACTGTCTTTGGAGCCGTCCTGCTCAGTTGTGCATTTCTGTCATTTTTTTCCTTACAGATGATATACTGGAGAAGATATAGGTCCAACAGGGTGCAAGAATTTATTATCAGACAGTCTCCATATCTGCACTACTTCTGGCTCCTTTAAAGGAGCTAAATGTCAGTTTTTGCCTTTTCTACATAGCCAACATAAGCATCAACAGCTGTTTACAGTGTCACTGACAGTAACACAATAGCTGTGCGAGGCCAAATAGGACCGAGAGACAGACAAACTTTATTGATGCCCTTGGAGAATTTAATATCCAGCTGCTCATTAGCAATAATAATTTTAAAAATGATAATAAATTATGATAAACGATTTGGTTTTAATAAATCCAGTTTCAGTGCAGTACAGCGAGGCAGGCAGCCGAGATTTGCCACCTAAATGTTATAATTTGTTCATTTTACAAGACTGAGGTTTTGTTGAGTATTCAGTTTTACACTTTCCTCAGTATTATTGCGGGCCCTCTGTGTCCTGCTGGTGGAGGATTGTATTGTATTGTAGCGTTTATTCTGGTGCAGTGAAGAGTTTTAGAACCAGGCTCAGAGGCTTTCTCCTGCTGAACCTTTTTTCCGTGGGAAAAAAGAGAATTTAAAAAAAGATTTTTTCCCCCCACATATAAGTTCACCAGCTTTCTACTGTTTACATTGTCAACATTTTATAGAGTCGTTTTGAGTAAGTTAATAATTTAAATAGAGCTAACATTTCTATATTTCTTTAATATTACATGTTTACTGTTGCTGTGGCAGCCAGTATGGAAACTATTTACTATTTGAACAATGAGGAGCTTTACTGTGCTTATAAGCACCATTACTTAACAATACAGCAGATACTGAATCAGTTAGTGGGTTAAAATAATGTTTAAAGTGACTGGAACATTTTATATTGATCATTTTAAGTCACTTACACAGTAAAAAAAATCCCAAACATTTCAACTTCCTATCAGGTTAAAATGAGCTTTTCATTTTGCCCTTTTTCATCAGCGAAACAAAAATATGATTAAGACATCACACTTGGCTGATGTGTAAAAAGCATTCTTCACAAACATTTTGACATCTTATAGCCTAAACTATTAAATCTATTGTAAAAGTTACCGATAAATTAGTACAGAGCCGTGAGCTGTAGTTCGTGAGCTGTAAAACTCACTCTGGAGTCGATGGCTTGTTGTGAGCCTGAAGCACAGCTCCTCCTGTGACGTGGTGATAATTTTAGTTCTGTTTCCTCATCTCATCACTTTCAGCTTGGGGTTATTGTCTTTATTAGGCCACTGCTCGGGATTGTGTTGCTGAAATCGGTGTTTGTTGGCTACATTATAATGACAAACAGGCAACTTCCAACCCTTACAACATCAGTGCTTTATGGTTTGGAGGCAGATTCGGTGCAATTACATGTACTTGCTGTAGTATTTATCGTAACACCATCTTTTCCAAGTGGTGATATTTCTGCTGCTCTGAACAAACAGCAGTGGAGACTTACTGCTTGTTTTTCTTGGGATTTCAGTTGTAATCTTCTGTGTTTTATCATGGAAGTCGGTGTGGGAGAACTTGGCCTGAGTTGTAGTCTCACTTTTTCTGCACTTTTTCCATTTTTTCCCGTCCGTTGTTCTCCAAGTCTTGTCTCCTCTGTAATCATCATTAGACAAAGGGAACAAAGACACAATTTTTTGATGTCAAACTACGTGATGTTCTCTTTGAAAGATGAGCTTTGATGATGAAATTTTCTATTACCTCTGGGAAATCTAAAGAGAATGTCGCAGCAACGAAGTGACTTGTGATACAAAAGACAAAATATACAACACTGATATTGAAAAAGGCCACAAATAGGATTATCTTCATGGTATCATTCAACTCGAAAAGGATGTCTTTCGTTTAACCCAGTCACCCTGAGGGCTGTGTGTCTATCCTTCTTTCGCTCTAAAGTGAAGTAAAGATGAGGTGGAAGGCTTCAAACTGCTTTTAATGCATCACTGTGAAGTCCAGAGCTTTTCTTGTCAGGCATGTGGAGATGATGTCTAACCACGCAAACCTGCGGCATCACACTATTATTTCAAAAATGAGTGTTTTTTGCAATGGTTCAAGTAGAAGAGACACAGTGACACGCAGTTGAGATAAAAAAGCTGTGAAACTGTAACACATCTGATCTGTGGTCCAAAACCCTGTTATTTGTTAAAAGGATAGTTCAACATTCTGACAGATTTGCCTATTGCCATAATCCCTAAAGTCATAGGAGTAGGTTCATTACATTGTATCAGTGCATGTTGTTTTGAGATCCGCGGGGCAGAGACGCAAGCTGCTGCCCCTGTCCCTCAAAACTCATCAAATACACAATCCAACAACTCCAAAACGCTCACGTGGGCAAGTTGTGACCTGCACATTCACCACGCTATGAAATAATAATGTAACAACAGAGTCGTTTTCGAGACAAATGCGTGGCCGAAACTTCATTCCAGACACGGCTGCTGGGCGGAGTGATTTCAAAAGCACAAGAAGTTCCAAGTATTTGCTTTCTGTGTTGTAATGTTACATAATCTATACTACATATATTATGCTGCTGGCTGCATAATACATACATCATTATTTCATAGCGTGGCGAATGTGCAGGTCACAACCTCTCCACAGGAGTGTTTTGAGTTGTTGGATTGTGTATTTGATGAGTTTGCTGAGGGACAGGGGACCTGTACCGTTCACCTCCATTGTGTTCGCTGAGCAGTTCACGTCTCTGCCCCGCGGATCTCAAAACAACATGCACTGATAATTAAAGGCAATGAACCTACTCTTATGACTATAGGGATTATGGCAACAGGCGAATTTGCCAAAATGTTGAACTATCCTTTTAAATTCATGATTTAAACCCCATCAGATCACATAAATCTAGACAATGAGGCCAATTTATACCCTTGATGACTACTTGTACACTTTATACTACTTTAATCCAGTGATAGCGATTATTAATTTGGCTAATGTGAACAGAGGTCACAGTGATTAAAGAAGAAGGAGCTTTAGTTCAGGTTTTTGATTGGATGTTGTATTAAAACCTCTACATTTAGCTTTCAGTCTCTCAGACTTTCATCAGAGCATTGACTTGCATTGTTTTTGCATTATTTTTTCCAGTGAAACTAAAATCATGGTCACCACAATTTTGTGTACGGTATATCGTTCAGCTCTATCTGGTGTGTTACTCCAGGTTTGACGTGCAGCCTTTAAAAGCCTCTCACTGTTGAATGATAGTGTGCATGTAAAACAACCACTGAACCCCTCTGCTCCATAGGAAACAAAATAAGGGCAAGCAGTGAATTAAGGTTGGAACCAAACAGTCAACAATACAACCACTAAATGGATGTATCAGTGCATCACATTTTCCTGTGAGTTAAACATGGATGTTTTTTTTTGCTTGGGAGGGAGGAAAAATGAGGGAACAAACAGGAGCTTCTGCTGCCCTCTGTTCATATGCATAAGCTCCCTTGGTTTGGCAGCCATCTTTCATTCTACATCTCTTATCCTACCTCCTCCTATGATAATCGAAAGCCAGAGGTCAGGATCAAAAGGAAACAAACAGAAAGGCAGCTCTGCTGATGGCAGGGGTTTTTGGCATCAGCTCTTCAGGAGGCGTCACCGCTGCTATCACACGACTTTAACATCGATCCTGCGGTTGACAGATGTGCTCTGAGTGCAGCGCCTGCCAGAGGAGTCTCTTATAAACGGGTCATCAGTCGCAAACTACAAAACGTTCCCCAAAGTAGACTTATCTGAACATTTGTCACCCACCGTCATTTTTTTACCATCTCCTCTGGGTCGTCCTGTTGGTTTTGAGTAGTGTCCAATTGATGTGGTAGTATTGCGGCCAATGCCGATATTAGGGAGTAAAATGTTCTGATGGCAGATAAATCAGCTGATACTCCTGTTCAACAATAAATGAGTTTTACTATTTAAAATGGCCTCAGTGCAGCACTGCAGTAAACTGTAAATAAAATAGAAAAAGATCAAGCCTATAATTAATAATTACACACTTTCATTTCACAAGCCCCCACCAGCCCTACAGTGTTGTGTGGAGCAAACCTATATAAATGAGAAAACCACAAACTGAATGAACATGACACTAAAGTGATTTTCTTCTAGTGGATCAACCAATGCAAGGAAATTAAAACCAGACAGTTTGAAGTTTGCCTGCAAAGTCTGAAGGCACAAAAAGTCTTCAGACAGGATCTTATCTTCCAGAGCGTATACGCTGATACCCATATGTCTGCATGGGGAAGTCTCACATCAGCCATTAGATGGGCCTGCTGGTGAATCAGTTGGACCCCAGTTTTGAGCCGATATGTGGGGAGCAGCTGGACGTTCTCTCTAAATCAAACATCTGAAGGTCTCCTTACATCCCCGGTCACCCACTGTTTCACAATGCCGCCAGAGTCCCGTGGCCTCCGGCCGGCGTGGAAGCTGTCTGATCAGCTTACAGTGCGGAGCGGTTGTACAAGATGTATTTGAGAAAAGTCCTTTTTTTAATGGAAAGAATACCGTGTGCTGTAGCAGGCTGTTAAATGCAGAGTGTTGCGTAAGTCTCTCTTTTTTTTTTTTTTTTAACAGCGACACCAATGAGTCACAGCTATGGCACATTCTGATTTCCAGTTCTGTCACCATCTGTTTTCTCCCCTTTTCCTCCGCTTGATGTTCTTTTGATCGAACAATCTCTCGCAGTGTACGGCCTCACTTTGATCCACTATTATAGTCGTAGCCTGTATTCAAACCCACTTGGTATCCCAATAAGCATCCAAATCCCATTATCCATCCTGGGTAATAATATAAACCACATCATATCCTATCAGGATGATAAAGTGGGCCTGGCCCCTCTCTGTGTCGTGCCGCGAGAGCTGCAACCAGCCTCTTTTTATTTATTTATTTATTTATTTTTTATTGGATTTGGCCCGATGCACTCGCGTTTACGCTGCTGTTTATGAGTGGCAAATTGCTGTTTGATATCCAAATAATGTCAGAGGGGGGGTATCCTCTCCTGAGTAACAGGAGAGCTGTGAAAATTGCAAGCCCCCCCCCCCCCCACTCCACCCCCCTCCCTCCTCACTCAGCCATGATGGATTGGTTTTAATATCTGGTGAAAAGCAACGATGAGCAGTGATTAAAGCGCGAAGGAGAGAGCTCTCACTAAATCTGTTTTCTTGTTTTCGTCGCTGCGTTTCTTTCCAGGACGCGCTGACAATGACGACCACGTCTGTTGTTGTGTTTTCTGTGTGTGTGTGTTGTTTTGTGTGTTGTCAAGTCAGACTCTTTCTAAGCTTTTACTTTGCACACTTTGAGGGCAGCTTGATGTGTTTGTCAAACGTTATACGGAGGTTTTCACATTTTTTCTGAAAGCTGCTTTTTATGTGTGAAGCGACTAACTCACACTCGGATGCACAAATGGAAATGTGTGGTGTGTGTACCGTCATGTCGTGCCATAGGCTTTTGTGTTAACCTCTATTAAGCAGTTCGTCCACAAGCAGCCAGCTGACTAATGTAAATATCTTTTTCTATCCCATGTCTAACACCGCCCAGACTACACACCGATACTTTCTCACCAGTCGCCGCTTGTCCTCACGCCATGACTCAGATTGTTTGACAGTCGGGGAGATGTTTCCTACAGGGTAACCCCCTCCTCGCCGCTCTCAGCCTGCAGTATAGTGAACAGTGTGGGCAGCAGAGGGCAGTGTTGCACCACTGACAGTGTTTATAGGGAGGAGAGGAAGGGGTGGGGGGGTGTGTTGTTGTTGAGAGACCGGAGGAAGCAGAGGGAAATGTGCATCTTTCTGCATTGTCTCTCACTATGATCACTCCATTTGAACTCGCAGCCCTTCGCAGGGAGCCGGTGGTTTCGTCTCACATGTGCAAACATCATCGGGCCGACAGCTGGGCTTCGGCGAAAAGGCCAAGTTTGGTTCCTGTCCGTGCAACCTCTGTTTTTTTTTGTAGGTCTGCACATGCTGATTGGTCTGACGACATCGGAAGCAACAAACACCTGAATATTTTATTTTATTCGTTATCACACGTCCAGACCTGACCTTTTAACGCTATACCCTGAATTAAATGAATCGCCATGACTGAGGTCCCTATAATGTGATATAAAACAATACCTCTCACATACACACACACACGGCTTGTATTTATTACATGACTTCAAAGCAGTGGAAAGCAGAGGAAGAAAGACAGTGCTTCAGCTTCACTGATGAGAAAACATTTGAACATCAGTCATGTAATTCCTCTGCTTTTGTTTCTCGAACAGTTGTTCTCTAAAGAAACACCCATTTCAAAGTGAAGGATCCCACACAGCTCAGACTTAAGGCTCGCAGTAATGAATTGCAGTCGTCCTGTAGAGTCGAAGTTTCTCCTTAAAGTGCGGAATAGGTTGCCAAATTTAAGCTGTCAATGCTGTAATGAAGCTACTGTTAAAGCCTCCACTCCTCCCTCCCTCCCTCCCTCTCTCCCTCCCCTCTCATTTCTTTGGCTGGCTCTCTAAAGGAGACGCATACTGGAGAAAGGCTGGCTCAGCTGAAGGAAAACTTCTCTTTGGAGTCGGGTATATATTTGTTGTGTTGTGTTGCTGTGTGCCATACACAGTGTTTTGCAGTCTACCACGTATGATTGCACACGATTCACAGCCATTCGAGCGTGTCCATTCAGCTGTCACACAGGAGGAAGCTCTGCCCTTTTCTCCACAGCGTTTAGGGAAAAGGTGAAATTACCTCTCTCTCATATGAACTCTTTATTTGACTTCACTAGAAAAGAATAAACCATTAGGAAATTCATTTTGTGCCTCCCTGTTAGGAGGCGTGGTTACAATCAAACATTACAGGGCTCAGTCAACCTGTGACCTTTCAGTGAGGCTGGTTTGTAGATGACGCTGCTGCTGCTGCTGCTGCTGCTGCTGCTGCTGCTGCTGCTGCTGCTGCTGCTGCTGCTGCTCTGGTTATTGACACCAGAAGCTGGTTACATTTAGAGAGATGTTGGGCCGGCTTGTTGTGCTGCTCACAGATCAGTTTCACTTACAGCTATCTTTCAGTTTAACTGAGGCTGAACCAATGTTACCATGGTAGCACAGACACCTGAGCTGACCATCAGCATCCAACAGCAACAAAACAAACATGGCTCAAAGTTTTTTGGTTTGTTGACACAATTGTGGAGCAAAACCACACTCTGTTGTAACTGTTGAATTCTTCCTAGTGACAACAACAGGATTTAATGTGAGTTTGTCTCTTTACCTGCTGTAAAGTCAATCAGAGCTGACACTATAAACATTTGTGTTACCGTGATAAAATAAAGGATTTCTCTAGATTTATTGCAAAAACTTGGGATGATGCAAGGACAAAACCAAGAACATGTCACACGACTCTGTTCATTTTGATACATTTTTATGTGGAAAAACTCTGTATTATAACTTTAAAGGGATAGTTCAACATTTTGGCAAATTCGCCTTTTGCCATAACCCCTTTAGTCATAGGGGTATGTTCATTCATTACCTTTAATTTTTTGGTGCATGTTGTTTTGAGATCCTCGGGGCAAAGACGCAAGCCCCTGTCCCTCAGAACTCTCAAAAGGCGATTTTGCCAATATGTTGAACTATCCCTTTAAGATGGTCCTGATTGTTTGTATTTAGACCAGAGACTGTTTATGATTTAGACAGACTCTTGTGTTCACTGCAGGTTTTCGGTTCAGCCTTAGCCTCACTAAGGCCGTACCCTCAATGATAACATGCTCTCAATGACACAGTATCGTTTTATTATTGTGTTCACCCTCTCATCATATTGTGTAGCATTTGCTGTGCAGTAATTTTCAGGTACAGCTGGTGGGAATGGGAATTCATCCTGATGAGGGTCTGAGCATCTAAACCTAATTTCATGGCCTCCCCCATTAAGTGGTTGGCAAGACATTTCACAGATCTTTTATTGGTGTGTTTCAGAGTGACCGATGTGGCGCACTGATAACACTGCCATCTCTTGGGCCATGCTGCTATAATGGCTAAAAAGGCCATGATGTGTGTCAAGATGGAGACACACTACTCTAAACGGGTTGTTTTAAACAATTTGGTGGGGCATTATTGTTTAATTAATTGAACCTTTTAATAAGAAAAACTAAACGAATGTGTAACTATGGGGGTGGTGTTTGCTCTAATGGTGTAATTACCACCTTTTATTTCGCATGTGTGACTTACACTCAGTAGCCTGTGGGCTCCTCAGCCTGTTGAAGCCTAAACTGGGGAGAATAAACAAAACAATGAATCAGGCCTGTGCCTTATAAGTTGAGAGCTGTTCTATGTATAGATCTGTCATGTTAATGGAATGACATTAAACACATGCAAAAAAAACCATAGAGATTATTGAAGGCAGTCTCTGCATTGCCTCCTTGTACATGTGCTCAGTTTTGGTAAATGTTTTACGCATCATATCTGGTTTGGAAATGCTTGCTGCAGCCCTATAATTATGTATGTGTGTGTGTGTAAACTACCAAAATTAAAGCAATCGTTCACGAGCCGTGTGCGAACCAGCAGGTGATGTTAATATGAATCAGGATACACATTTCTGCTGCGCGTCTGTCAGGTTTGTGATGGGGCTCATGCTGCGTATCATACACAGGTGCATTTGCCGTGGTGTTATTGTGTTTTTCATTCTCACTCGCGCTATTTGCTGAGCAGATAGGATAGTCGGTCTTCGGAGGCCTCCACTCCATTCAGCATCCGGCTCCTTTCAGCACTTCAGGAAGGCGTGCAATTGTGTCTCGTTTGTGAAGCCGTGTGTGTGCTGTTTGTCATTCATTCCTTATTTTTCAGCGCATGTTTACAGGAAATTGTAAACACCACCGCCACTGTGGCAAATGTAAATAGAAGGAGGGAGACTGGTTTTGTTATCAGAGTCAGACTGAATAAGGCTACAATCTCCATTTTTCTAACTTTTCACAATAAATGTTCTACAGACAACTCCAAGCACTGGTCTCAAAACTATTAGAGTTCATCTCAAGTCATGTTTTAAACTCTGCTGTGAGTCATATTTAGTTCAACATATTAATATTTCCCCTGACTGACTTCCTGGTTGAGAAACCTAGATCAGGCCCTTAGCCCCGCCCACCACCTGCTGGCTCCAGATGCTCCAGGTGAAAGAGCAGACAGCATCAAGGTGGTTAGAGGAAAAATCATACAAGTTTGAGCCTCAGTCAGACCCAGACTCAGAGGAGGAGTCTGCTGAGACCAGAACCAGAGACTAGAAACCAGTTAGAGCTGTTAGCACAGTTAGCATCTTTTCTGAATGGTTGGCGCTGTTAATATCTTTTATTTGCTTATTTTGTTTGTTAGCTTTTAACAGGCAGTGACTTGCACAGTGTTAGCAGTCCCCAAAAGACAGTATTGGTTCCTCAGATCATCGACCTATGAAAGCTTGGCTTTGTTACTCTTTTTAGCCTGTCACTGGTTCAAGGTGGAAACACTCAGTCTTGTTGACGATTATTTCACTCACAATATAAAAACATCACGTGGATCTTAATACAGTAAAACACTGGATTTAAACACGTTTCCTCATAACCTTGATCAAGGGAGCTGTATTTTGATCCCACATACACCTTTCTGCTGCTGTGAGCAACCAAATGAGTTTCCAAATTTCACTCCTTTTTGACTAACATTTGCTAAAAGCTGTTTTAAGATGCAGCCTTCAAGAAAATACATTTCTTTGTTGTATTTTTAAAGATTTATGAATAGCTCAGTGCCACAGACAGTTGAGTTGGGTTTGGTTAGAAATAAGAAAAATCTGGTATAACACCAACCAATCCTTTAACATATTAAATTGTGCTGTGCATTAAACTTGCTAGCCCAGAGCAGCCATGAATCCTCTCCTCGGAGCCACTAAGTCCTCAGATAAATGGCCGGCAGTAAAACATGTCCTTATATCGAGTCTTGTTATGTTCTGTCTTACATTCTCTATTTTCTTTTTACAAGGCACGACACTTCCTACAGTAAATGTAGCGGGGCCCATGAAACCTGCCTGTGTGAAAAGCCACATGATTGATGGACAAAGGAGCCGCCATGGCAGCATAGACAGGCCTTCAGCTTACCTCGGTGCCTAATGCTTTCTCCCAGCTGGCATGCCACACGAAGAGATACACTTCAATTATACATGGGGATGGTGGGGGCGCAGACTGCGCTGCCTCGCCTGAAAACTGATCAATATTTTAGCTCCAAGGGGACCAAACATCTAGTGGAGCAGCTGCTGCTTAACAGCTTTACACACTGGAGTGGTACACCTCGTAATACACAGCCATGTTCTGTAGGTGTGTGTGTGTGTGTGTGTGTGTGTGTGTGTGTGAGTTCGAGGGAATTCGAGGGCCAGAAGAGCTACTGCCGAGGTGACAGTATGGGAGGGATGAGAGTCTCGAGGAGGTGTTAGATGTTTGTGCATGAGACTTATTTCTGCTGTGTGAGGTGTGCATTGACTCGGTTCTTAGTTGACTCCTCTTCCTCCATTCCTCCATATCTCATTTCTCCCTCTATCTCACTCTTTTCCCTCCAAACACCCTCACATACACAGCGAGACCGTCCTTGTAATTCAGCTATCAGCTCTCCCTGGGGTCTGCATTGCCTGTGTGTGGGGTAGAGAGAGACACAGAAGCAGGGGTGCGGTGGGGATTCTGTCTGTTTTGTACTTTGTTGTTTCAGGCTTTGACGTGTCAATTCCAACTCTACCTTTTCCCGGATCTGAAGTCTCGCAGTGTTCCCCCTACTCCTTTCATCGTATATATTTCCTGTCTTCCTGCCGTATTGTGATGCATCTCGGGCGTTCACTGTCGGCGCCCGCAGGTTTTTGTCTGTGAGGCATTTCAGACGGGATTTACAAAATGTCAGGAGACCAGAACCTGGGTGACAAACTTAAGACTTCAACAGGCGAGCGATGAGATCTGTCGCTGGGGAAGGCGGGGATGTCACAGACAGAATGCAGAATCTTTTTGTTTTTGTTGTTGGTGTCGGGCACCATGCAGGCAGAAAACACCAGAGGTACTGAAGCTAAAAAACATGGGATGTGGACTCATTGGGGATGGGGTGGGGAGGGTAGAGTTAGTGGAATTGTGCTGATTAAGAGGTTGTCAGTTGGCGCAAGCATTAATTATGGAGAGTGGAGTTGGCGCTGATGCTGACAGTAGATTTGAAGGAAAGGAACTGAAGGAAAATGTCACATTTACTGTGTCGCTCTTTCATCTTTCTAATTTCTCATCTGCCTCCGACTGGGGCCCTCGGCTGTGATCCAGGGCACAGAACCGGTCAGGACACACGTGACTCCGCGTCATCACCAGCCCAGTTTTGAGCTTCATCTGTTATCTTCAAGTCTGTTAGAAGCCATTATCCATCTTTGTCAATGTCTGTATTTTGTATTTAGAGATAAAGACTTTGTTTCTCTCAGGTGATAACAGTGTTTTCAGACAAGTAACGTTTAAATACCCTGCAGCTAAAGCTCGATCACCAGAAAACAAATGAACTGAGCAGTGGTTCACATTTCTTCCTGTTTGTTTTGCTCCACAATTTAAGCTTAGGTCGAAATGGTTCCCTGCTTCGCCGTGATTTGATTTTAATGTCGCCGATTGGTTCTTCAGTGACGGCATCCAGATCATGTCAAGAGACGGATGCATAGTGTGGAAAAAGATTCAGAGAGAACTGTTGAGCTTCAAGATAGTGGGTGTAGAGCCGGTGTAGCAGGGTAGACCTTTGAATGTGCTTCATTCACTCATGCTTTGTTTGTTGTATTTCAGAGAGCAAATATGAGAAAAAAAGAAATGCATTGTGGGTGGGTAAAAACTCCAGAGAGAGTTCTATGCATTTTTTGTTTGTTTGTTTGTTTGAAAGCATTTTGATATTTACTAAGAATTTTATAATGACAACCACTTCCTTTCACATCTTTAATTGAATTGCTACTTGTTGATATGTCCAAGCTTCACTGAATGTCATATATATACAGTATGTCACCTACTGGTTTCTAAAGCTCAGAGTGAGCTGCCCCAACATTATTGTCTTGGAAGTGTCTCTGTGTCTCTGCCCCCTAACTCCCAGCTAATCCAAAAATGGAGGTGGTACATGTGTGGAGGTGAGGCTTGTGACAAACACATACCCCGCCCACCTGTCAGAGAAGCCACGCCCTCAGTGCTTTATAAAGTGTTAACGAGGGCTGACCCAAAAAAATCGAAGCTTCGAAGCTTCGTTCGTTGCCATGGTAATCGATCATGAAGTCCGTGATCAAATTTTTTTTTTTTTCCTTTTTGACACCGGTTCTCATCGGCAGTTGATACATTGAAATGAGTGGGCTACTTGGCATCCTGGAAATCTGCCTGATAAGTTTTGGAGACATGCAGTGTTAATTTGCCATACATTCATTATGTCTGCCACGACCCCCCCGGCCGTCGAAGCTTCGATTATGATCAATTTTATGTCCGCGAATAATCAATTGACCCTTTGTTGGCCTTCTGATTGGTTGCTGATCCACCAATCAGAGCGCTTCTCCCCATGTCACATGTTGCACAACATTCTAAGGTTGGACAACCCTGGAATGAAACCCTATGAAACAAGATAGGTAGACAGCAAGTTTTTCGGCAAAAACTACTTTATAATTTTTCAATATAGTTAAAATGTGCCTGGGGTTCCTGCAGTAGCAACTCACGATATCTGGAACGTATTCATGGAGTCATTTTTATCCCATTCCCCAAACCTAAGACATCAATAAACATGTAGGCTACTGTATACATATTACTTTAACCTTCTGTTATGTATTTAGTTGAGCTTAATAATAGGGTTTGGGGGTGGTCTACTAGGGGGAGCTGTAGACATAGGTCAGGGGTTAACTGCAAAGTTTTGTTTGTTGTTGTGTGCAGTCCTCATGAGAAGTGAGCCTGTTTTTCCCTGGCTGTACTGAAGTGCTATTGAAGCTCATTCATTCTCCAGTCCACTCTCTGGTCGTGTTCATAAACAGAGAAGATCTAATACCTTCAAAGTTATCTAGCAAACGTAACATTACCGCTACTAATGTCTTTTGAACTTTGTGAAGTTTTACGAGGAAAAACGGGAGATCGGCGGAGATTAGCTTGTAGCTAACGTTAGCTAGCGTCGTTAGCTACTAGCTAGTGAGTGACCAAAACAATGATTTTACCCCATTTTTCGGAAAAGTCAGGTAATGCCCGTTCAATCGCTATTGAGCCACGTCTGTCCTCTATCATGGACACTATTTTTCTGATGTATAAGTTAATTCAAATTTTCCTTACAAGCAATTTAAATCTGCCTAATTTTCAATGGTTTCCAATGGGAGTTAACCCTTCCGTGACCATTGTTTGTCCAACCTAGCAACAGTAACCGTGGGGGGCGGGGCCTTGACAAAGGGTCAATTATCTAAATATGGTAATCGGGACACCACTAGTGTTAAAGCAGAACTATGCAGGATTTGGGCTGTAATTATTGTGGCTCAGAGTCACTGTGATGGTTGAGTGACCTGTTATGAAGTGAATGGGGTCTAGGCCAATGCGCTCACCCCCCCCACTGGCTGAAAACCGCACTTGCAAGATCAGTCGTCCGTCTCGGTGTTACAAATCTCGTCAATGGATAGAAGTATCGCGAGAAACTGCTTTACGGCAGTACGAGATAAGAACGCATATGACGTCATGCATGTCACGAATCGTGATTGGTTTGAGTTCGGAAAGTCGGAGGAAACCATGGAAACATGAAATGTTTACTGATGAAGTTCAGCTTGTGGCTAACAGGGAGCTAATGCTAACACAGATACACACACCATGGGTCTTTTATAAGATAATGTAATACATCATGACACACACACACACCTTCGCGTTTTGGAACCTTTATTCCTGTGTGTGTATGTCTGTGTCTTTGTGCCTGTGTGGGGCTGTATTAGCGTTAGCGCCGTGTTAGCATTAGCTCCGTGTTAGCATAGCGTTAGCTCGGTGTTAGCATTAGCTCGGTGTTAGCATTAGCGCCGTGTTAGCGTTAGCTCGGTGTTAGCAGGGCTTAGCAAACAGCAGTAAACACAAGCACGTGTAGGGGGGGTGGAGGAGGTGGCGGTGGCGAGTTTTTTTTTTTTTTTTACGACAGTGACATGTGCCTACCAGAACTGTGGGGGAGCTCCGGAGAGGGAAAAAAAGAGAAACCAACGAAGGAGCGAGCTATTTCCGGCCGAGCTGCATAGTTCTGCTTGAACAGATGAGTTCAATAAAAAGTCGCCATGAAGGAGGAAATTAGCTGCAGAGTCTGCATACATGTTTATTTCTGCTGTCAAGTTGAACATGTTAACATGGCAGTCTATGAGGACTGACTCACTGTTGGAGACACAATCTAGTGGTCAGTAGAGGAACTGCAGCTCCTGGTTCTTCATGGTTCAGCCTCAGGGGCTGGGTTACATGAAGGCCAGGCCTCCTCATCTACAGTGAAAATTACACATTGGTAGCTTCACTAGGCGTTTAAAGTGTCCGTTGTCTAAAATGACCTCAGATGGAGGTTTTTGTAAAATGACAATTACTGTTGTGTGAAAGCCCTTGCCGGATAAAAATCGCATCACTGTCACCCTCATTCCTTGGAGGAATTCCACATAATTGGGCTGTTTCTCCTCCAGTAATTGCTGCCGTCCTCCCATCTTTGGCTGATAGATCAGCTCTTCCCTGTCCTCCACCTGTTCTCTCTCTCTTTTTCTCTCTCTGTTTTGGCCTCTGTGACATAATCTTTGATATTATACCACTTCTTTCTTTTAACTGTGGCCCCATTACACATCTCACGGGACACAGCGTGCGCTGCCTCTTAAATGCAGCCTGTTCAACGTCCTCATTCCTTCACCAGTCACACAGCTGATGGGAACAAACACATTTTACTGCCCTCGACTTCCCAATCAGCTCCATTAACTCCTGCTCTTTTTTTAAATATCTGCTGTCGCACTAGTTTCAGTGACTCTATCTTTGACCCAGGTGTATACAGATGTGCACGCGTATGTTATGACAATGGAGGAGTGTCCTAGTTATTTTTACTTGGTAAAAAATAAAACTGTTGCCCGTTTCTGGGGAGGAGTTTGGATTTGTTATAGTTACCGTATTTGTTTATTGAGAGACCCCTAGTGGCAGAGGTTGGGACAGACTGTGGGTTTAGGCGTGCTTACATCTGTCAGTTGACTAGTTTGTTTTGCTGAGTTGGTCCCACTCACTCATCACCTGAGGTCTGGAGCTGGACCGAGGTCGGGCTGCATCAGGATAATTTTGGATCAGGTCCTTTTTTGGTCATTTTTTCAAAAATCAGTTTCACATTGGGCTGAGATATTTGATATTTATTTGATCTGTGATGACCTCTATTGAGACAATTAAAAAAGATCAAATAGTTTATGAGGCAATCGTCTTGAAAAAATGTAAATGTTCCCTTTTTACTTGTGCAGAAGAAGATGAAGCATGGTGAGCCATCAGAAAGTTCTGTGTGTGGGGCGGTGTTTAGCTCCGTTGGTAGAGCACCCGCCCCATGTGTTGAGGCTACAGTCCTCACTGCAGGCAGCCCCGGTTTGATTCCCACGTCGAGCGGCCCTATCCTGCGTGTCATTCCCCCCCTCTCTGCCTCCCATTTTCTGTCTCTCTCTCAAAGGCGAAAAAGCCCCCTTAAAAAATAAAATAAAAAGAAAGTTCTGTGTGAAACTCTGTCAAATAAAAAACAAGTGAAACTGAGTTGCAGCTCCGCAAGGTGCGGACCTTGATGAGAAGTGATACCGGAGAATACTGATGTAGTTTTGCACCGGTAAAGGAGACTTTGCTCTCATTCGCGACGAGGACTTAATTGAACGGTACCGCCATGAAGAGAGGCGATATCGTTACAATATTCTCCGGTATTTTTTCTTTTTCAAATGACGGACAACTGTTTTTCAGTCGGTGATTTAAAGGGATAGTTCAACATTTTGGCAAATTGGCCCATTGCCATAATCGCTATAGTCATAGCAGTAGGTTCGTTACCTTTATTTGTCGGTGTAAGCTATTTTTAGAATGGAGGAGCGGAGCGGCAGGCTGCTCAGAGCTACCCTATGGAGACTAAAGGAATTTCTTGGTTTCCCTCATCAAACTCATCAAATACAAAATCCCAAAACTCCAAAACGCTTTTGTGGACAAGTTGTGACCTGCACATTCACCACGCTATGAGATAACAATGGAACGTTACGAAATGGAGCCGTTTTCGAGGTAAATACAGGGTAAATACAGAGTCTGCTTGCTGAAAAACTGTCCCTGAACGCAATGCGCATCAGCGGTTTTGCATGAATTTACCTCTAAAACAGCTCCGTTTCGTAACGTTCCATTATTATCTCATAGCGTGGTGAATGTGCAGGTCACAACTTGTCCACGACAGCCTTTTGGAGTTGTTGGGTTGTGTATTTGATGAGTTTGATGAGGAAAACCAAGAAATTCCCTTAGCCTCCATAGCATAGCCCTGAGCAGCCTGTTGCTCCGCTCCGCCGTTCTAAAAATAGCTTACACCAACAATTAAAGGTAACGAACCTACTTCTACGACTATAG